>NC_140080.1:20033467-20210874 GCF_964194135.1 Talpa europaea
ATACCTAGGAGTGGAATTGCTGGATCATATGGAAGCTCTATGTTTAGTAGGTCCAGAAATCTCCACACAGCTCTCCACAGTGGTTGGACCAGTTTGCACTCCCACCAACAGTGCAGAAGAGTTCCTTTTTCTCCACACCCTCGCCAGCATTTGTTGTTGCTAGTTTTTTTAATATGTGCCATTCTCACTGGTGTAAGATGGTATCTCATGGTAGTTTTGATTTGCATTTCCCTGATGGCAAGTGATGTTGAACATTTTTTCATATGCCTGTTGGCCATTTGCATTTCCTCTTCAGGGAAGTTTCTTTTTAGCTCTTCTGCCCATTTTTTGACTGGATTATTTTCTTTGTTGTTGTTGAGTCTCATCAGCTCTTTGCAGATTTTTGTGATCAGTCCTTTATCATTAGTGTTGGGTGCAAAAATGTTCTCCCAGTTGGTGGGGTTTCTCTTTGTTTTTGTTATTGTCTCTTTTGCTGTGCAGAAGCTCTTTAATTTGATGTAGTCCCAGCTGTTTATCTTTGCCTTCACTATCACTGCTTTGGGTGATGTGTCTGTAAAGATGTCTTTGATGTGCAGATCACGTAGTGTTTCGCCTATATTTCCTTCTATATATTTTATGGTTTCAGGTCTTATGTCTAGTTCTTTAATCCATTTTGAGTTGATTTTTGTGTATGGTGTGAGGTAGTGGTCAAGCTTCATTCTTTTGCATGTAGCGACCCAGTTTTCCCAGCACCATTTATTGAACAAACTTTCTTTGCTCCAATGCATAGTCTTTGCTCCTTTGTCAAAGATTAGTTGACCATAAATCTGTGGGTTTATTTCTGGATTTTCTATTCGATTCCATTGGTCTGTATGTCTGTTCTTGTTCCAATACCATGCAGTTTTGATGATTATGGCTTTGTAGTATAGTTTGAAGTCTGGGAGTGTAATGCCTCCATTCCCTTCTTTTTTTTCAGGAGAGCTTTGGCTATTCGGGGTTTTTTGTGATTCCATATGAATTTCATCAATAATTGTTCTATTTCTTTGAAGAATGACATTGAAATTTTGATTGGAATAGCATTGAATCTGTATATTGCTTTTGGAAGGATGGCCATTTTAATAATGTTTATTCTTCCAATCCACGAGCAGGGGATGTCTCTCCATTTCTTTGTGTCTTCTATTTCTTTTAACAGTGTTTTATAGTTTTCTTTGTATAGGTCCTTTACCTCTTTTGTTAGATTTATTCCCAAATATTTGATTTTTTTTGTTTCAATAACAAAAGGGATGGTTTTTTTGATTTCTTCTTCTTCAGATTTATTGTTTGTGTATAGGAAGGCTACTGACTTTTGCATGTTGATTTTGTATCCTGCCACTTTACTGAACTGATTGATGAGTTGAATTAGCTTTTCTGTGGAGTTTTTGGGGTTCTCTATGTATAATATCATATCGTCTGCAAATAGTGATAGTTTGACTTCTTCTTTTCCTATTTGGATTCCTTGGATGTCTTTCTCTTGTCTTATTGCCCTGGCTAGGACTTCCAGTATTATATTGAAAAGCAATGGTGAGAGTGGACATCCTTGTCTTGTTCCAGATCTTAATGGAATTGCTTTCAGCTTTTCACCATTGAGAATGATACTGGCTGTTGGCTTGTCATAGATGGCCTTTATGATGTTGAGGTATGTTCCTTGTATCCCCAGAATTTCAAGGGCTTTTATCATGAATGGGTGTTGCACTTTGTCGAAAGCTTTCTCAGCATCTATTGATATTATCATATGGTTTTTGTATTTCTTTTTGTTGATGTGTTGGATAACGTTGATTGATTTTCGGATGTTAAACCATCCTTGTGCCCCTGGAATGAATCCTACTTGGTCGTGGTGAATTATCTTATGGATACATTGTTGGATTCTGATGGCTAAAATTTTATTGAGGATTTTTGCATCAGTGTTCATTAGGGAGATTGGCCTGTAGTTTTCCTTTTTTGTGTTGTCCTTGTTCGGTTTTGGTATTAGTGTAATGTTGGCTTCATAGAACGTGTTTGGTATTGTCCCTTCCTTCTCAATTTTTTGGAAGAGTTTGTGAAGGATAGGCACTAATTCGTCTCTGAATGTTTGGTAGAATTCATTTGTAAATCCATCAGGTCCTGGGCTTTTGTTTTTGGGGAGGTTTTTGATTACCATTTCAATTTCGCTAATTGTAATTGGTCTGTTTAGGTGTTCTATTTCTTCTTTATCTAGCTTTGGGTGATTGTAGAGTTGTAGGAATTTGTCCATCTCCTCTAGATTATTAAACTTGTTTCCATATAACTGTTCATAGTAGTTACTGATTATTCTTTTGATTTCTGCTGTGTCCGTTGTGATTTCTCCTCTTTCATTGATGATCCTGTTTATTTGTGCTTTCTCCCTTTTTTCCTTTGTGAGCCTGGCTAGGGGTTTGTCTATTTTATTGATTTTTTCAAAGAACCAGCTCTTGGTTTCATTGATCTTTTGGATTGTTTTTTTAGTTTCAATTTCATTTATTTCTGCTTTGGTTTTTATTATTTCTTTTCTTCTACTGGTTTTGGGGTTTTTTTGTTGTTCTTTTTCTAGATCTTTGAGCTTCGAGATTAGGTTGTTTCTTTGAGTTCTTTCTTGTTTCTTGATGTGAGCTTCTATTGCTATATATTTTCCTCTTATTACTGCTTTTGCTGCATCCCATACATTTAGGATATTGGTGTCCTCCTTGTCGTTCAATTCAAAAAAAATTTTAATTTCTTCTTTGATCTCCTCATTAGTCCAGTGGTCTTCCAGTAGTGTGGTTTTTAATCTCCATGAGGTAGGAAAGTTCCTTGCCTTCTTTTTATGGTTTATTTCTAGTTTGATGCCTTCATGGTCAGAAAAGATGGTTGATATGATTTCAATCTTGGTGTATCTGTTGATGTTTGTCTTGTGCCCCAGTATGTGATCGATCCTGGAGAATGATCCGTGTGCGCTTGAGAAAAATGTGTACTCCGTTTTTTTGGGGTTTAGTGTTCTATAGATGTCTGTTAAGCCCAATTGCTCTAGGTCCTTATTTAGAGCTTTGGTTTCTTTACTTATTTTTTGTCTTGTTGATCTATCCATTGTTGATAGTGGTGTGTTGAAGTCTCCCACTACGTATGTGTTTTCTCTGATGTCTGTTTTCAGAGAGGACAACAGTTGTCTGATATATTTTGGTGCTCCTTCTTTTGTGAGTATATGTTAATGAGTGTTATTTCTTCTTGAAGTATTGTCCCCTTGATCATAATGTAGTGACCCTTGGGGTCTCTTTTTATCTTTTTGAGTTTGAAGTCTGTTTTATGTGATATAAGTATAGCTGTTCCTGCTTTCTTTTTTGGTCCATTTGCTTGTAGGATTGTTTTCCATCCTTTAACTTTGAGCCTATTTTTATCTTTTGTAGCTAAATGTGTTTCCTGGAGACAGCAAAAGGTTGGGTTTTGTTTCTTAATCCAGGCTGCAACTCTGTGTCTTTTTATTGAAGAGTTTTGTCCATTTACATTTAGAGTTAATATTGATATGTTAACATCTGTATTTGCCATTGTGTTTGTCTTTCCTTTGATTTTATTTATTTATTCTTTTAATAACTTTTTTTTTTTGGCCTTCTTTCATTGTTATTCGTCCCTCTGAGGTTCTGGCTTTAGGACTCCTTGTAGTATTTTTTGGAGTGGGGGTTTAGTTGCAATGAAATTCCGGAGTTTCTGTTTGTCTGGGAAGGTCCATATTCTTTCTTCAAAGAGGAAGGAGAGCTTTGCGGGATAGAGTATTCTTGGTTGGCATCTGTTTTCTTGGAGTCTGTTGACTATGTCCCTCCACTCTCTCCTTGCCCGTAGTGTTTCTTCGGATAAGTCTGATGTCAGCCTGATTGGCTTTCCTTTGAATGTTATCTGTTTCTTCCCTCTTGTCAGCTTCATTATTTTTTCCTTGTCCTGGATTCTTGGGAGCTTTACTATTATGTGTCTTGCTGTATTTTTCCTTTCGTCGTGGAAGTTTGGTGTTCTTCTTGCTTCTTGTATATCAATTTTCAGCTCCTTCTTCACATTTGGGAAGTTCTCTTCAATTATCTCTTTGAATATTTTCTCTGTTCCTACTTCTCTCTCCTCTCCTTCTGGTATTCCTATAACTCTTATATTTCCTTTCCTCATGGAGTCAGATAGTTCCCGAAGTCTTTCTTCATTCTTTTTCCTTCGTACTTCTCTTTCCTTTTCTGTTTTGGTTCTTTTTATTTCTGTGTCTTCAAGAGCACTTATTCGTTCTTCCATTTCATCAATTCTGCTTTCATTGCTTTTCCCAGAATTCTTTAGTTCTTCCACTAATTCTTTGATCTCCTGCATTTCTTTTACTTCCCTCTTTAGGGACTCAATTTCATTCTTCTGATCGTTGATTATTTTTCCCTTATCATTGTTTTCCTTTATGACTTCTGTCAGTTTTTTAATCACGGCAATTTTAAATTCTCTTTCTGGAAGGCTCAGAAGTTCTTCCAAGTTACTGTCGTTGCAATCTGGGGGCTGGTTTTCTTTTTGTGGTGTGCTTTTTCTCTGGAGAGTTGCTAGGTTGCGTGTGGTTCTTCCCCTCCCTACTGTCTGTTTTCTAATTTGCCGTATGCGTTGGGACACTGTGTTGTTGGGACTGGCTGGCATCTTGGGTGGGCTTCTCTTCTCCCCTCTGGTTCCTCCAGGAGTCATCTGTCAGTTTCAAGCAGTCTTTATTGGAGAAAGGTCCCTGTCCTAAAATGTCGATGTGGGGACACACTCCCCTGTGCACCTGGTCTGCCCCGGCAGTGGGTTCCTGCTCCCCCTCTGGGCTTGGACTGCAGGCCAGAGGGTGTCTGGCGTGGGCGAACTTCCCCCGCTCACCTCTGGCTCCTGAGGAAGCCTTCTGCAGGTAGTCTTTACTGAAGAAATGTCCCTGTTCTAAAATGGTGATGTGGGACACACTCCCTGCGCGTCTGGTGTCAGGCACACTCTTCTGCATGCCTGGTCTGCCCTGGCTGTGGGTGCTCGCTCTCCCTGTGGGCTCAGACTACTTGTTCGGAAGGGGCCGGGTGTGGGCTAACTCCCCAGCTGGCCACTAGCTCCTTCAGGAGCCTGTGCTGTCTACAAGTCGCTAGGTGGCGCCAAAGATCTCTCCTAGAGCCCTTGGGGAGCTGATTTTCCACCCCGTGGGACAGGGAGCAAAGCGGGGATGGTAGGGTACACCTCAACGGCTTTGGGGTGCTGTGTCTGCCTTGTGCCCCACCGTTGTGGGGAACCCACGCCCCTAATTTCGTGCCCCGGGTCTCAGTTCCAAAGCCCTCAGTTCCAGGACGCGGGCTGTAGCCCAGTTCAGTGGCGCGGGAATGGCGCCTTTTGCACCGCTCCCGTGCCTGGGCGCCTGGTTCCTGCTTACTCAGGGAGGGACCTTCACCTCAGTGAGGACCTCCGCGCGTCTCCCCGCAAGCCTAGGTCGTCTCCCAAGCCTAGGTCGCAGGCGCGGGGACCTGGGCAGCTGCGATCCTGGTCTGCACTTGCTTTTCAAGCGCGCCGAGCGCCGCTATCCGCGCAAGCTTACCGGCAGCCCTGGCTGTGTGCGCGTCTCCCGGGGTCTTTGTTCTTCTCTAATGGCGCCCGGAGCCGTTCGCTCACCGCTGCGGCGAATCCTGCAGGGTTCGCCTCAGCTCCCGTTCAAGGGGTGTGGTGGCTGCAAGAGTTCCTTTCCATTCACAGTCCTGCTTGCTGCGTCGTTTCTTCTTGGTGGCCGTTTTGGTTTGTTGTTTTCCTCCTCTCTGCCGGTCGGAGAGTGCCGCCTCTGTGGGCAGGGGAGGGGAGCAGGGTTCTGCGCTTCCCTCCCTTCTGGTCCTCTTTTATGGCAACTTTCTTCTTTGGGCAGTTTGCTGGAGTCGTCCGTTTATGTTCCGTGTCCCAGTTCTCACTGGGACCTGCCGCTTTTCCTCCCTATTAACTTTTTTTAATGGGAGATCTTACTCGCAGCGTCTCCTCGCAGCCATGTTGCTCTGCCCCCCCTTATACTTTATATTCTTATATTTATATAGTACTTACATTTTTAATTTATTTTGCTTGCCTTATCTCCATTGGAGAAAAGTTTGATATAATAATTGGCAACTTTGTCTTATTTCTATTTTGAAAGTAATGCTCTACAAAACACAACAAAGCAAAAATGGACAATTATAAATCAGACATACTGCAGAGAAGGAGGAGGGAGAGGCATCAGAGGGAGGGAGGGAGGAGCACAGGGGACTGAGGTGATGGTACACGAGTGCATTGGTGAAGGAAACTATGGGAACTACACCTGAGGGGGGGTGGGGGGAAGCAAATATTGTTTAAAAATGAACAATGGGGCCTCCCGGTGGCGCAGCAGTTGAGCACTGGGTTGCGAAGCTGCCCACAGCCTCTGCAGCGCCGGTTCGATCCCCGGCCACTAGCAAGGGTCCCACATGGCGCGCAGACCTCTCCTGCCACCTGCTGCTCCCCTCAGCAGTGTACTTCATCAGTCTGCCTGTTCTGCTCCCCGCTCTGGCTCTGGTGGATTCTCTCACCCTCCCACGTTTCTGACTGTACCCAGTGCTTGCATAAATAAATAAATAAATCTTTTTAAAAAAAATGAACAATGATGTAAAAAATTAAAAAAATTAAAAAAATAAAAGTAATGCCCTCAATATTTCACATTAAGTGCTATGTTTGCAGTAGAGACCATGAATCAGTATATATGAAGAATACTTCTATTCCTTCTTTGATCAGAGATTTTTTGTTAAACATTTTTTCCAACACTTTTTATTATTGATATAATTACATACTATGACTGTGATTAATTTTGGTACTTGACTTTCTGATGTCAAATTAACCTTGCAGTTTAGGAAAAGCTTGATAGTGATATAGAGGCTATTTTACATTGTTGGATTTGCTGATACTAATATTTTTTTCCCAATGTGATGTTCCAAGTCTTTTGTTTCTTAGGAACAAATTAAGTTTTTCAATCTTTATGCTGCCTCAATGATACTGAACCTTAGAAGAATTTTTAAAAGTATATTTTACTTCATGTGTATCCTTGAAACATGCTTTCAAATAAAAATCTTCTGTGATCATCCTGGAAGTACCATATAAAACTAGTATTTCACTTTCTAGGTGTCATCTACATCTCTTGGATTTTAAACCCTGAAGTCATTATTTGAGCAACTTGTTAAGCAGCATTTTAAAAAAACTCTAAATTTCTTAGCCTGCATAAAGTAGGAATATGGCATTACAATATTTTCACCTGATTCTTAAGTTAAAAAGGCTTCCAAATTTTCCACCCATCTACAAAGTACGCACCTTTAATTTTTGTGCTTCCAAGTAGCCATTCATTGATTGCCACATTTTCTGGTTTTTCCTGAGAGTTGAGCCTTAGATTTTTGTAGTACAGGTGCTGCCCTTTCTAGCCTTCTCTGTCCTTCCCTGCTGTGTAGGTGCTGTGCTTGCCACGGAGCCCAGGGTCCTTAATCTGTGCCCCTCTGGGCATGTTACTGAGGAGACAGGAAGAGCATGCGGCTGGGTAGAGCCAAATGTCTCGGGCCTTCCTGCTTCTGAGCACTCACTTAAGAAGTGTGGCTGGTTGTTTTTTTTTAATATTTTATTTTATGTAATTCTTACATCATTTTTCATTTTTGCACAATGTATGCATTTTCATTTTGGTTATATTCCCCATACAATTGCACCCCCCCCCTTATTTTGACCCTAGTCCTTCCTCTCCTCACCCTCCCCGGCCCCGTAGTGTGTCTCTGGTTTATAGTTGCTTGTTGATTTTGATTTTTACTTTGTATTAGTCTTTTTCCTGGTCCCTTATTTAGATTTTCTAAATTCCTGCTATGAGTGAGACCATCCGGTATTTTTCTTTTTCTTTCTGGCTTATTTCACTGAGCATGATCCCTTCTAGCTACATCCATGTTGCTGCAAATTGCATGAGTTTATCTGTTTTGATTGCAGAGTAATATTCCATTGTGTATATGTACCACATCTTTTTGATCCAGTCACTATTTTTGGGCATTTCGGTTGTTTCTATACTGCCTGGTATTGGAACAAGAACAGACACACGGACCAATGGAACTGAATAGAAAATCCAGAAATAAACCCACAGATTAATGATCAACTAATCTTTGACAAAGGAGCAAAGACTATGTACTGGAGCAAAGAAAGTTTGTTCAGTAAATGGTGCTGGGAAAACTGGGTCGCTACATGCAAAAGAATGAAGCTTGACCACTACCTCACACCATACACAAAAACCAACTCAAAATGGATTAAAGACCTAGGCATAAGACCTGAAACCATAAAATACATAGAAGGAAATATAGGCGAAACACTACGTGATTTGCACATCAAAGACATCTTTACAGACACATCACCCAAAGCAGTGATAGTGAAGGCAAAGATAAACTGCTGGGACTACATCAAATTAAAGCGCTTCTGCACAGTGTGGCTGGTTTTGTAGTCAGGCCTCCCACAAGGGAGAGAAGGACCCTGAGATCAGGATGCTTACTTGGGCCACCACTTAAGAAGGGGGTCACTCACAGGTATTCCGGGGGTGACTTGGCTCAAAAGAGGCCTTCAATCCAAGCTTCCCACCAATGTCTCTGCAGCTGGCTGTTGAGAAGAATGAAGCCTTTCATCGCGTTAGAGGTGCCTTCTGGTGTGGGGTCCTTTTATGGCCGTGGCACGGAGACCCTCTATTTTATTGGAGGTGTCAATGGACATGGTTGTTTGGAAATGGGAATGATTGAACAGGGCCATTATGGGGAAGAATTTTTGAAAAGCGAGGACATAGCAAAAGCAAACACTATTTTTTATCCTGGACCTGTGACCTTGGGAGCCACGAGACCCTCATGTACCAAGTAATGCTTCCCAGCTCAACACTGTGCATCTGAACAGAGGTGACAAAGTGCTCTACTGATGACGGGCCCCTAATCAGCCTGTCTGGAAATGGGGCCCACTGCTCCCAGTCAAAAGCCCACACATTTGGTTTCCTGCTGCAGAATGAAGGAGGGGCTGGGTAAGACCCCTTGGCCTGAAGGTGTCATGACTTTCAGGGCTCCAGCAGAAGGTCTTGTGTGGCTTATGCAGGAGGGAGGGGCAAAGCTGTATTCTTACTGTGATTTGAAAGAATTTCTAATAAAAGGAAAACCACCAAGATGAGAGCCACAGGCTCTTTATATACAAGCATAAGTGATTATCGTGAGATTTTGATTTTATTTTAAAATACTCCAGCAGAGGAAGAAAAATATGCAAGTGGGGAATGCATGAAACAGGAATGGCAGAATGTGGGCCTCCCTGGTGGCGCAAGGGGTTAAATCTCAGCACTTTCAAGCTGTTGGCAGCCACTGCAGCACAAGTTCAATTCCCAGCCAGGGAGCTGCCCACATGGCACAGCAGACCTCTCCCATCTCGCCCGCTGCTCCCCTCAGCAGTGCATTTCAGTCGAACTGCCTGTTCCGCTCCCTACTCTGTCCCTGGTGAATCCTCTCACACCCCGCACCTCTGGCCTGCACTCCAGTTCTTGTATGCATAAATAAATAAAAATAAATCTTAAAAAAAAAAAAAAGAATGGCAGAATGTGGACCCTGATTGAGGCTGGGACTGAGTAGATGGGAGTCCTTCATGTAACTCTCTGATTTTTTTTTTTAATTGGTTGACTAAAATGGAAAGGAAGCTATCCAGCTTATGTGGTTAACACAGTGGCTGTGGCTTCTATCCGTGGTGGATGCCTTGAGACGCTGCTCAGACCCTTTATATGAATGAAAGCACGTTCTCCAGCAGCTGGGGATGCTGTCACAGCCATCAGCCCCTTACATGGGTTGTTTTTGCTGGAGACAGAGACGCATCACTCCAGGTTATATAGCTTCCCTGGATGGCTTTTTCCAGGGACTCTAGAAGCATCCAGCTACCACTTCCACAGAGCCTGTACTGCAGACCATCTTCTCTCTCTGGCCAATTTTTCCCTGTCCCTCTCAGGTGATGATTCTAAGAGTGCTACTTAAAATGTTTCTGGTTCACAGTCTGCTTCCTGGGAGAACCCAGCTCTTGGCACTATTACCAGCGCAGAATTGAGAATGTTAGTGTAATGCACACAACCACCCAGGGCAGAATTAGAGTTAAATTTAGAGACTTGATGATGCATAGGCAGGAAGGAGTAAGTCTGGGACCTCAACCCAGGTTTCTGCATTTCATCCTGGTGGCAGTTCCTCCAATTACAATGATTTCACAACCCAGAGGACAAAGAAGATGGGCCGTGAGGGAGGCAGGCATGAGTGTGGCAGGAGGGACAGGGTGCAGAAGACCGAAATCAATAGTAACACTGAGGCTCAAGAAGCTGTATTTTAGCTGGATGTAAAAACAAAGTACAATTCAAAATTGGAGCCAAGACCTCATTACGGGTAAGAACTAACAGAATTCAAACATGGCCTGTGAGCACTGAGGACTGGGTGCGTGAAGACCTAGAAGCAATCCTGCTGGACATAATGGGGCTGGAAATAGACTCGTGATGGAAAGTCAAAGGAATTTGCATTCATTTGAAAGAAACGATCAAAAACTTTGTATGACAGCAAATGACCAGCTGAGTTCTGTGCTCTCCCAGAAGGTAGGCTTTTCACCAGCCTGGAAAACAATTCTCCACTTCTTGGTGAGAAAAAGAGATGGTCTGGGATGGGTACTTTAAGAAGACAACACCAGGGCCTCCCCGGTGGCGCAGCGGTTGAGCGCTGGGTTGCGAAGCTGTTCGTGGCCTCTGCGGCGCCGGTTCGATCCCCGGCTGCTCCCCGGCCACCGGAGGAGGGTCCCGCATGGCGCGCAGACCTCTCCTGCCGCCCGCTGCTCCCCTCAGCAGTGTACTTCGGTCCTTCTGCCTGTTCTGCAACCCGCTCTGGCTCTGGTGAATTCTCTCACCCTCCCACGCTTCTGACTGTACCTGGTGCATGTATAAACAAAACAAATAAATAAATTAATTAAAAAAAAAAAAAGAAGACAACACCAAATCTTATGTGCTTGACGCTGGAACTCTAATGCGATTCTCTTTCCTATTCTAGATTTATCTATGTTTCTCCTGGGCTAGTCTTCAAGTTACTTGGAGGTCTTCCAAGCATGTGGCACAATTGTGCTAAGGAAATCTAATCAGGGATTGAATTGAGATAAAAAGATACCATCCAGGGGGTAATCCATAGAGGGTAATTGAAAGCAAACACTTTCTACAACATCCAAACAGCATCGTGATGTTTTTGTGATCAGCATCCATCACAGCCAGGACAGGAGAGACCCACTTCATGCAGCAGCTCACAGACAGGCTGCTAGAGCCCAAAATGTGTGCTGAGGTTATGGAAGAGATAGAAGTGAAATCAGACTTGGAGGGAGCTCCCTCACGATTTTACAAACAAATTGAGGGCAGGAACCTTGTTGGAACCACTATTTTGTGGACCAGTATCAGCGTAAAGTGTCAGCGCATGAAACAGGCTTAGTGAAAATTTGCAGCTTGAAAATGTCATTTCCTTCCTCTTTTTGTTTCTCCTTCTTATATTTCTTTTTAAAAATTTTATCTATATATTTTCTACATCATTATTTTTTTTCCACAATGTATGCTTTCTCATCTCAGTTATAGTCCCCATGAAATCCCCACCACACATTCACCCATGCACCATCACCATAGTCCCTTGTGTTCTTCCCACCTGTTTTGATCCTACTCCCTTCTTCCCCTACTGCAGAATGTCTCTGGCTTATAGTTGCTTGTTGATTTTGATTTTCACTTTATTATAATAACTTTTTTTTCCCTGATCCCTTATTTGGATCCTCTACATTCCTCCTAAAAGTGAAACCATCCAGTATTTTTCTTTTTCTTTCTGGCTTATTTCGCTGAGCATGATCCCTTCCAGCGCCATCCATGTTGCTGCAAATTGCATGAGTTTATCTTTTTTTGAATGCTGAGTAATATTCCATGGTGTATATGTACCACATCTTCTTGATCCAGTCATCTATTTGGGGGCATTTGGGTTGTTTCCATAGCTTAGCTATTGTAAATAGTGCTTCCTGCTTGTATTTCTTTACATAAAGTGTATTCCACTGCAAAAGTCTCTTTCCCCCGCTTTTTTCTTGTCTTCGGCACATGCCTACTATCTGAGAATAGGCCTATAGTCAGCATTTAACCTTGCCTATGGCAAGCGGAACTAAGTCAGAAAGAAATAGTTCTTTTCTTGACTCTCAGCGATGTTACACCCTCACCCAGGCTGATGAAAAAGAGGTTGTGAAATCGTTTCCCCAGGAGGTCTTTGGAAACGTAGACTCTCTACAATGATTCAGGGATAAAGATCTACCTAACTGAGTTCAACATTCTTTAAATGAAGACATTTATGCAAATATCTGCCTTACTATTAAAGCTGTTCATTGTAGAAAATTTGTACAGTTTAGGGAAGTAAAAGAAAGAAAATAATCATCACCACCACTGTACTCACACTATCTAAAAGGAGCTGCAGTTCATCGTTTGGTGTATTTCTATTTTTTGCAATTTGCCCATTAGCCAATCATTCAGTCACTCAACAATTTTCAATTGGTACCTACTAACATTTCATGGAGAAACATAATAAGCGATCATCATAATAAAAGGAAAGTGAAGCAGTCTGGTACAAGGTGTTAGGTATGGTACAGTTTGGGTAAAGTGATTAGAAATACCAGGACAGAGTGATAGTGATGGTGGTTTTAATTGGAGTGGCCAGGGAAGGGAATATTGACAAAGATGTTACTCAAACAAAGTTGTAATTCGAATTCTTTTATATAATTTGCTTTGACCAGAAAATTCTCTAAAACATGATTATTTAAAAGATGTATAGCATTGTGTCTCATAAATGAACAATTTAATGCTGTAGTGGCTCATTTATTATCAATTCCACTTATTTTTTTCTGTGGTTTGCAGTCTTACATAGAACACTTGTGGCATCTCTGTTCAGGTATCACAGTAAATATTATGAAGTAAGATTAGCTCAGAGCAGAGAAGGCAACCTCCAGGCAAGAATTTTCTTGCTTTAACTTTCTGTTAAATATGTTGCAATAGCTTTCACACTCATTTTTTATTCTGAATGTTCTTATGTTTTAAAAGTAATATTTGTACTGGGCCTCCCCCGGTGGCGCAGCGGTTGAGCGCTGGGTTGCAAAGCTGCCCACAGCCTCTGCAGCCCCGGTTCGATCCCCGGCCCCTGGGCGGGGGTCCCATATGGCGCGCAGACCTCTCCTGCTGCCCGCTGCTCCCCTCAGCAGTGTATTTCGTCAGTCTGCCTGTTCTGTTCCCCGCTCTGGCTCTGGTGAATTCTCTCACCCTCCTGCGCTTCTGACTGTACCCAGTGCTTGTATAAATAAATAAATAAATCTTTTAAAAAATTATTAAAAGTAGTATTTGTACAGATTTTACCTCATTAACATTTTAAAAAATATAAAAATGAAAAAAAAACCCTACTGAAAATCACATCTTTCAGACTTGATCGTATTTTATTCAAAATATACTCATTGAACATTTGTATCAGATTTAACAAACTGTTAGAACATAATTCATACTTTTTAAATATACAGATACATATTTTAAGTTTTAAATTATTCCTTTCCAGCCAAATATTGTAAATAACTTGTAATAGTCATTTTTGGCCATTCTATAAACTAACTCCACTTTATAAACTCTGTAATTTATCACTATTATAAAATCCTTGCACACAACCTTTAATATTTCCTTTTATAAGAAAGACATAAATCTGTCATGTTGCAAATGTTTTCCCTAGTTCGTTATTACCATTTTCATCCCATTTGTGTTGTTCTTTGACTTAAAGAAACTAAATCTATCAATTCTTTCCTTAAGGGATTCCTTTTATGCCTTTCTTTCTGTTTGAAATGATCTTTAGCACCCTGAGGTTTGGGGATTTTTTTTTTTTAACTCTTTTCCCTAGTGGATGCATTTTGGTCTGTGGCATGGCGTTTAGTGAATTGCTTTAATTTCTTTTGGAATAGTTACAGTTTGGGGAACTTTCTTCTCTTTATTTTGTTACCTGTCAGTCAGCACCGACGTGACTCCTCCTTGAAGTCACATGCATCAGTGAACATGGGCTCTGACATTCCAGGTACTAATACTTGGGCAGAGGAAACAGATGGAATAAAATCAGACAATAATTGTTTCAAGGGGAAGACGCAAGTTCATATCATTGTAAAATTTCAGTGACACCTGTCAGGGAAAGAACGAAGGCCTAACTCCAGAAAATGTTGAAATATAACTCCAAGTTTCAAAGCACATTTTCATAGCAGCTTAGGAGTTATACGGATAGATTTACAGGCTGTGGAAAGTTGGTGTCCGCGTGAGGAGTTGAATTCTCTTACTGCTCTGAGAATATGGGGAAACAGTAAGAGTTGCCATTTGTGGGCCCTTGGCCATACAAGGCGTTGGACCAAATGCTTCACCTGTGGTATTTGTTGAATCTTCACAGTACTCTAGAAGGGAGGAACTATCATAATCCCTCCTTTGCAGATGAGGAAATGGAGGCTTTGCAGAGTAGGAAAAAAACTTACAGTGGTCATGCAGCTGCTCATTGTGTAGACAGCACTCTTCAACTTTCTCAGCAAAGCTTAATCAATGCAAAAGGAAAAGTAAGAATACGAGGGAAAGCTCTAAGTGGCCCGTGAGAGGGTGTCTATAACTTTTCTTTTCAAGGACAAGCTTGGAAAATGCCAGCTAGTTTAAGTCATGCCTGATGAGTAACAACTGCATGTCTGATGGTTTGTGTTTTGTGAAGCACATTCATTCAGCTGAGGAGATACAGCACAAGCCATGGAAGGAGCCAGGGTCTGGGTTAGTATCACGTGAATGGTTGAGAAAGCAGAGGTGTGAGGCGGTTGATGGGCAGCTGGGACTGAAGACCATGAATTCTGACCCAGCCATCAGTGTTCCCCCTCAACTCCACAGGGGGAGTTGGGAGTTTTTCCCTTTGGAAACAGGTTTGATCCAAACGTCCCAGGATTACAGAATTATGACTTGTTAGTTATCTGGTCATCTCTGGCAATTCATATATTGTGTTTTAAATTACCATTTCTGGAATGATCTCGGCCATCTGATAATTTATTACGTGTACTGAATATGAAATATTATAGATGTTCTTTAATCTAGTCCCTCTTTTAGTGAATGACTTACGTAGTTTGGACTTTTTGGTTTCATGTGTCTCTTGAGAAGACATAAAATTACATGATGTCAATAAATGTGATTCCTTAGGACTTCATTATAATGATTTTTTTTTTAGTAGTACACACATTTTAAAAAAGTGTAGCTAGAGGATTTTTGGTTGTTGCATCACAAATAACATCACAGCTTGTGAACATTTCCCCCAAAAGGAAAAAAAGGGTAATTAAAGGGAATAACTAATGAAAGGCATTCTTAAGCTTTGCATCTTTCATGGCTTGTTCAAATGCTACCTCTTTTGAGACCTTCTTACAGGGAAATAAGATTTTTTTTTTTTTTCTGGAAGGAGTTAGAGGGAATTATGTGTTGAAAGGCAAGTCATAATAACAAAGACAAATATTGGGGCCTCCCAGGTGGCGCAGCAGGTTGAGCGCTGCGCTGTGAAGCTGTCCGCAGCCTCTGCAGCGGGGGTTCGATCCCGGCCAGCCGGCGTGAATCCCACATGGCATGGCAGACCTCTCCTGTCGCACCACTGCTCCCCTCAGCAGTGTATTTCTGTCGTCTGCCTGTTCTGCTCCCTTCTCTCTCTCTGGTAATTCCTCTCACCCTCCCATGCCGCTGGCCTGTACCCCAGCTCTTGTGTAAAAATAAATAAACCTTTCAAAAAAAAAAATAAGATTTTTTTTTTTTCTAAGCACCATTATAGTGGTTGCTAACAGCCCTTCTAGCTCTAATCCCACAATGTTTCTCGTTGAGTAACTATTTGGATTATGCCCCTTCAGGCTGGGATTCCTGTGCTAGTCACCATCCTTAGCACAAACTGTTAAGTTGAATAAGAAGGAATCAACATTTAAATAGTGACGGATGGAACACATATTAATTTAAGGATTTGAGGTTAATACCTAGTTAACATACAAAGTGTGCCAAACCAGAAAGTAAGTTTAGCTTAAAGCTAGTTTTAAAATAGAAAGGACAGTTTGTAAGACTTTTTATATGTATCTAAGACCTGAATATTACATCTGTTATGGTAGAAACAGGATTTGTGTTTTAACTATCTGAAGTTCCGTGAATAAATGAATACATATTTTCCACTATTATTTTGAGATTCTGTTACCAAGGCCAATAACTATCTAAAATAACCCAGTGCAATGGCCACATCTTGTATATGTATTTTCAGTGCCTTTATAATTGATCTCACATTAGTTCTTTTTAGAAAGTTGTATGATTATAGCCTAGCATTTTAGAAACAGAAAAGACTATATAAGCCACTCATTTAATTATGTTATTTTTTTAAAAGATTTATTTTATTTATACAAGAGCTGGGGTACAAGCCAGAGGTGCAGGAGGGTGAGAGGATTTACCAGAGACAGAGCAGGAAGCAGAACATACTGACGGACCAAAGGCATTGCTGAGGGGAGCAACAGGCGGGACAGGAGAGGTCTACCGCGCCATGTGGGTAGCTCCCTGGCCAGCCATGAATTGAATCCTTGCTGCAGAGGCTGTGGACAGCTTCACAGCGCTGTGCTCAACCTGCTGCGCCACCAGGGAGGCCCTAATTATGTTATTAATAATAACAAAATAATATAATCAAATATTACTGAAGATTATAGAGTGAAGTTGAGGTGCTTCCATCCCAGGGAAAATGAAGGTGACAGTTTTTTGGCTATTCTAGAATGTTCCTGTCCATGAACCCACATTTAACCTGACAGCACCAATAAGAGCAAGCTATAACATTGTGATGATTTTCAGTAAATCCTGGAGATAAGTTTTTATTACTATATAAAGATCTATATCCTTTTAGCTTTATGTCTGAAGTTTTTGAACAGTGGTTACTTAAACATTTAAAGTCACCCTTTGGACTTTTCACAAGTATCAGCAATTTATTATATTTATCTTTTTATTTCTTTTTTTAATATTTTATTTTATATAATTATTACATCATTTTTCATTTTTGCACAATGTATGCATTTTCATTTTGGTTATATTCACCATATATTGTCCCCCCCCACCCTTATTTTGACCCTAATCCTTTTTCTCCCCACCTCCCTGTATCCATAAGATAATTCACCACGACGAAGTAGGATTCATTCCAGGGATACAAGAATGGATCAACATCCGAAAATCAGTCAATGTTATCCAACACATCAACAAAAAGAAATATAAAAACCATATGATAATATCAATAGATGCTGAGAAAGCTTTCGACAAAGTATCAACCCATTTATCTTTTTTTTTTATTATTTTTTTAATCTTTTCCAACTCTGTAGGAAAACAAAGTTGGAGATCCTGATTTTCACTGATCCTCTTCCTTTGTTTCTGCACATTGTCCTCTATGTGGATGTTGCTGTTTACATTCCTGTACAGTTTTTTGAAAAAACATTCACTGCGTAAGCATGTGCCATAAGTATCCTTTGACAGCATTTCAGGTGGAGATCGAGTGTTCCATAATAGAAATGTACCTGGTTTATCAAGTTGCTGCTCAGTAAGACAGAAACGTGAATGCATTTCATTTTTCTTCATTCACTCTTACTCTATTTCATCTCTCCTATATACTTAACTACATTCCACTCATTTCGGGTTATTAAAATTTTTGGTTAGGGCCTCTTTGGTGGCGCAAGGGGTTAAGCACAGCACTGTAAAGCTATCCGTAGCCTCTGCAGCATGAGATCAATCTCCTGCCAGCCAGGGAGCTACCCACATGGCTCAGCAGACCTCTACTGTCTCCCCTGCTGCTCCCTTTAGCAGTGTATTTCAGTCAGTCTGCCTGTTCTGTTCCCCACTCTGTCTCTGGTGAATCCTCTCACCCCCACACACACACCTCTGGCCTGTACCCCAGTTCTTGCATGCATAAATAAATCTTTAAAAAAATAATAAAATAAAATTTTTGGTTGAAAGTCTAACTTCATCCTATTTAAATTTTAGCTCTTACATGTTACAGCACCTTTTAAAGCTATAATTTATACATTAAGACCTCTACTTAAGATGATATTGTGAGTGTTAAGAATTCCACTGTGCCCTGAAGTAGACAATAAAGTGTAAAAATAAATTTCTACATATGTATCCACTCTTGTGCCCACTGCTGAGACCAAAACAGGACAATCATACCGCGCTCAGATACTTCCCTTCTGTCCTTCTGAAGCAGTATCCATTGTCACCCTCCATCCACAGGCTAGACACTGCTGACTTCGGTCGTCATAGATTCATTTTGTCTGTTGCAGTTCCTATGAATGGCATTATACAGTGTGGAGTTTCACTTTTTTCTCTCATAGAATGCTTTGAAATCCATTCATGTTGTTTATGTAGCAGCAGTTCATTCTTTTTCTCGTTAGTGTTGCTGAGTGGTATTCTGTTGTGTGAATATTCACTCTTTGTCCATCCTCCTGTTCAGGGTTGTTTCTAATTTAGGGCTATTAGGAATAAAGTTGTCATGAACAAGTCGAACAAAATTTTTGTGGACATCTGGATTTAATTACCTCAAGTAGATGCCTACGAGTGAAACAGCTGAGTCACAGGGTAGTATGTGTTCAGCTTTGTTATAAATTGCCAAACACTTTTTCAAAATAGTTGTCACATTTTACACTTTCAACTAGTGATATATGAGGATTACAGATACCATAATTATGTCAACACTTTGTAGAGTCAATCCTTTTTGGTTTTTCCAGTCCATTCTGGTAGATGAACAGAAGTATCCTGATGATGGTAATAATTTTCTACATTTTTAAATAGAAAGGCCAACATGTTTAGCAGTCACATTTGCTTGTATCTGCACAGAACATCTCTAGAAGGGTGAGCAAGAATATGGTGAGAACTGGAGAGTTCCTATTTGGCTGAGGCACTGGCATGGGAGATAGACTTTTTATTCCTCTTAACACTTTGTTCCTTTTGAATGCTGGTTCAAGTAAATATGTTACCAACTGGGGAAAAAATAAATTTAAAAATCTCTCAATTACTCAGCCACAAACCTTGGCTCTGCTCCCAGCTCAGACTGGACATGTGAGTGGGGAATTCTGTGTGGAAAGAAGACACTTTCTGCTCCTTCACTGATATTCTTACCCACCCAATAGCTCCTTAGGGTGTGGTCAGATCATTTTCTAGAAACTTCCATCTCCTTCATCTTCCTGACTCTAGCTCAGAGTTTCAGAGAGGTGTGAGAGGAAGGAGTAGGGACAGATTGCCTTGTCTAGCTGTCCTTGGGTTCTTCTCTTTCAGGATTGTTGTGATTTCTCTAATATGATTTGCTGCTGCTGCAGACTTTGCAACAGATCCAAAGGCGGCTGTCTCCTAGATTGCTGCATGTTCTTCACAGTGCTCCTAAGAGGTTATTTTAGGCGTTCTGTTGTTTTCTGCTGGGTGTTTCTGTGGGGAATGAGGGCCCTAGAATTTCTTGGCCCACCGTCTTACTTAAATCACTGTAACATAAATTTTGATAAGTGTTGTTTTCATCATTTTATTTTGTAAAGGTCTTGTTATGTAATTTGTACTGATTTTGTTCTCTTTAATGCAGATGTTAAGAGAATATTTTAATAATTTCTAAAGAGAAAGTTCTTTTTATAACCTTGTTTTTGTATTAATTTCTAATTTTATCAAAGACCATACTGTCTATATTTTAAGGACATGACGCTTTCTCTGGTTTAACATACATTCAGTTTTTTGCATATTTGAAACTAAACTTATAAATGTTTAATTTTCTGGCTTAAAAGACATAGTACAAATTGTTGTAGGTCTTCCACATTCTGATATTTTTCCTCCTATTACTACAAAAGAAGGGACTTGTAAACCCAGGAAGACAAGAGCTTAGAAAGAATATCCCTAGAAGGGATCATGCTCAGCAAAATAAGCCAGAAAGAAAAAAATGCCGGATGGTCTCACTCATAGCAGGAATTTGGAAAACCTAAATAAGGGACCAGGAAAAAGACTAATTATAATAAAGTAAAAATCAAAATCAACAAGCAACTATAAACCAGAGACACACTACTGGGGTGGGGGGGATAGTAGGAGGGATTAGGGTCAAAATAAGGGGGGTGGGAATTGTATGGGGAATATAACCAAGATGAATATGCATACACCGTGCAAAAATGAAAAATGATGTAAAAATATATAAAATAAAATATAAAAAAAGAGAAAGAATATCCCAATGGTGTTTGTCTCAAAGCCTATTCCAACCATTATTCATTACAGCCAGAATTTTTACATGAAAATTATTTTTTATTTTCAGGCAATTTCAAACTAGAGTCTGTCATTTCAACAAGGGTCTTGATTATGACAATATCCTTACATGTTTCTTGATGTTAGTATTTGCCAGTCCGTGTTTTTTCCTTGTCTTGATTCCTTAAGTTATTCTTTGTATCTTGAATTATGATTTTACTAAATGTTTGAAATACCTTGAGTAAAAAAACAACTAGAAAATCTGTATATACAGTGAAAAAACTTCAAATACAGTTCTTTTCTACCTCTGCTGCAAATGTCATAATGGTAATTGGTAACAGATAAAAAAGACGACTTACATTTAGTATATTTACATACTATATTTAGTGTATTTATATTTAGTATATTATTTCTATACCAAGTAGTACATACATATATAAACCATTGAAGCCATCGATAAGGATGATGAACATACCCATTACCCCTAAAAGCTTTCTCGTATCACTTGGTAATTCTTTCACACCATCCCTTTGCACCCCAAACTTAACCAACCATTGGTCTGCTTTCTGTCACTGCAAAATGATTTTCACTTTCTAGAACTCCCTCTATATGCAATCATATATACTCTTTGTTGAGCATTTTTCACTCAGTAAAAATATTTGATGTAATTATTTTGAGATTCATTCTTGTTGCATATATCAATGACTCATTCCTTTTCACTGTGGAGCAATATCGCATTGTATGGATATTCCATAGTTTTTCCATCCTTCCACTGAGAAGCATCTGGAGTGTTTCCAGTTGGCTACAGTAAAGTTCCAATGAATATTCCTCTACAGTTTTTTGCGGGACACAAGCTTTATTTCTTAGTTTAGTCTACCTGTTGTGTAGTATCTCATTACGGTCTTCATTTGTGTATTCTAATCACTGATGATGTTGAGCATCATTTTATGCGCTTAATGCATTTCTTTCTTCCTCTTAGTAGAGTGCTTCAATTATTTGAACTTAAAATATGGTATCAGATTACTAAAAGAAGTAAGGCTTTTACAATGAGAAACAGATTTTGTTAAAAAAAAAAAGCACAAACGTTATTATATTATGTCAAAGCATAACCAATGAAAAGCTATCCTTTTATTTCTTTGAACATAATCATTGGCATTTTGTTGTTGTGAGGTGGGAAAAGCAGATATAATTTGTGTCCATATTTCTTGATTATTTCTTGCCACTTTTTGCGGAATCCCAAAGGATGAGGGTGGTTTGAGACTGTGAAAAGGCCGTGCATTACAGCAGAGGAATCTGAGCTTAAGGAACCCAAATATTTTATTATGGACTGTAAGAAGACTAGTCATTTGTTCTGGAGGGTAACACTATATCTTCCAAGGCTGTTTTACACACAAACAGCCGTGAAGAACAGTCTGAAACAGAGAACAGTGTGTTTCTCTGCATACAAGCTATATAGGTACAAGAAATCGAAAGAAAATTGTGTTCAACAGTGTACTGAAAATACTCTAGATATGTCAATGGTTATTCAAACCTAAGGGCACCCCAGAACCTTAAACTCAGACCAAGTAGAAGTGGACTGTGATCATTTTGTGAGGCCCCCAGGGAAGGCACACTTTGCAGAGCCCTTCTGATAGGAAGTTTTGACAGGAAATCTTAATTCTGTCTACCACAGCAGTGTTTCATTTCCCTCTCTCTCCTTTCCTGAATTACGGTAGCTATTGTATCCCAGTGCCTTCTTTGTTGTATATTCAGAGTATTGGAAGCAATCACCTTATTGAGTAGTGTTTGGTTTACTGGGCTGTGAGGACACACATCTGGACCTACACATGATTCAGAGAGTTAAGACTCTGAGCAGTACATGGATACAATTTTTTTTATTTTTTATTTTTTTTAAAGATTTATTTATTTATTTATTTATACAAGCACTGGGTACAGTCAGAAGCGCGGGAGGGTGAGAGAATTCACCAGAGCCAGAGCGGGGAGCAGAGCAGGCAGAAGGACCGAGGTACACTGCTGAGGGGAGGAGCCGGCGGCAGGAGAGGTCTGCGCGCCATGTGGGACCCTCCCAGGTGGCCAGGGAGCAGCCGGGGATCGAACCGGCGCTGCAGAGTCTGCGGACAGCTTCGCAACCCAGCGCTCAACCGCTGCACCACCGGGGAGGCCCCGTTTTTTATTGTTTTTTAGATTTTCTCCCTTTTGGGTAGAGAGCCAGTCTTTTCATTTGCATGAGGGTAATTTTTATTGAGTTTGATGGTGATAGTGTGCTGTTGATGATAGAAGATGGACATACGAGTGCTAAATAGCTAAGCAGTATGTTATAGTGGGCTTTTTTTTTTTTTTTTTTTTTTTTTTGGTTACTTATACTTTTTTTTTTTGAGCCAAGATTGGCTTACAACAATTATCTGTGTTTTACAGCTGTGGGATCGCCCCCTATAGGTGGTGTTACTACCTCAGCACCAAAGCTTCCAGAGTGTACCACTGTCATCCATTGTGCTCCCTCCCCACTTTATTTTTGCCTCTCCCCTCCCCCTTTTGGTAGCTTCAGTTCAATAATCAGATTTCTCAGATTTGCTACTAGTTTGGCTTTATCAACCCTTTGTCTAGTTTCTGTTACTACCACATATGAGTGATACCATCTGGTATTTGCCTTTCCCCTTCTGACTTACTTTGCTTACTGGACTCCCTTCCAGTCAGCATCCACATTGTTGCAAATGGCAAGAGTTTATCTTTTTAATAGTCAAGTAGTATTCCACTGTGTATATATACCATAACTTCCTAGTCCACTCGTCTATTAGGAGACACTTTGGTTGCTTCCATAATTTGGCTATTGTAAATAGTGCTGCGGTGAACATAGGAGCGCTGGTATCCCTTTGATTAAGTGTCCACAATCATCAGGTAGCTACCTAGGAGTGGAATTGTTGGGTCATGTGGCAGATCCATTTTTAATTGTTTGAGAAATTTCCACATGGGCTAGAGCTTTCCCACCAGCATTGTAAAAGGGTTCCTGTTTTTCACATTCTTGCCAACATTTTTTGTTTTGGGTCTTTGTGATATGGGCCATTCTCACAGGTATGAGGTGATATCTCATTGTGGTTTGACTTGCCTTTCCCCGACGATAAGTGATGAGCATTTTTCGCATGCCTGTTGGCCATCTGTAGTTTTATTTGGAGAATTGCTTATTTAGTTCTTCTGCCCATTTTTATGATTGAGTTATTTATTTTTGTTGAGTTGTGTGACTTCTTTGTAGATTTGGGATAGCCATCCATTGTCAGAAGTATGGTGTGCAGATATTTTCTTCACCACCCAATCAGTGGGGTGTTTCTTTGTTTTGCTTAATGTCTCTTTTTCTGTACAGAAGCTCTTTAATTTGATGTTGTCCCAGCTGTTTATCTTTTCCTTCACTATTTTTGGGTGATGAGTCTTTGAAGATGTTACTGAGGTGTATGTCATGGAGTGTTTCACCTATATTTCCTTCTATATATTTTATGGTTTCAGGTCTTATGTCTAGTTCTTTAATCCATTTTGAGTTAGTTTTTGTGCATGGTGTGAGATGGTCATCTAGCTTCATTCTTTTGCATGTAGCAACTCAGTTTTCCCAGCACCATGTATTGAACATATTTTCTTTGTTCCATTACAAAAATGTTTAAGTCAACTGTTTAAGTATTAAAAAGATTTACAAATTTTATTTTTTTTTACTTTTTAAAAAGAATTTTTTTTTAAAGTTTTTTTTATACACACAAGACCTGGGGTACAGGCCAGAGGTGTGAGCGGTGAGCAGTTTCACCAGAGACAGAGTGGGGAACAGAACAGGCAGATCTACTGAAATACACTGCTGAGGGGAGCAGCGGGCAAGTCAGGAGGGGTCTTCTGTGCCATGTGGGTAGCTCCCTGGCCAGGGATCGAACTCATGCTGCAGTGGCTGTAGATAGCTGCATAGGTTGTGTCTTACCCCTTGTGCCACCAGGGAGACCCAGAAATATTTAATTTTTAAGTCAACTCTTTAGGTAGCAAAAAAATTTACAAGATTTTTTTTTTTACTTTTTATAAAGAATTTTGAAAAAAAATTTTCATATCATAAAGCAATTTTGCTTTAGGAGAAGAATAAATTTAGAAGTTCTTGGTAGTAATAAATTAAATCTCAGGATTTATAAGGAGACAGATCATGCATTGTTTTCTGTTGTACTAGGTGGTATTGAAAGACAAATGAAAGGATTTTTTCTAACTAGGGAGTAAGCCAGTATTTGAAGAAACGTGCAGTGTTTGGAACACTGTTCAGTGATACCTTAAACGCTGTCAAGTCTGGGATTAGATTACACATTATTCAGAAGCCACCACAAGATAGAAGGTGCTTAGGTCAGAGACCAAAGATTACTGCTCTCAGCACAGCAAGTGACATGAATGTGTGTGTGTGTTTTATATTAAATATTTTCTTGAGGTATTTTTGGGTTACAGAGTATACATTTTAGGGTTATAGGTTCACACCTCCTCAACTGTATGTTAGCACTCCAAGGCGTCAGTCATTCTTCACCAGAGTTCATGGGGCCCAGCTTCCCTTTGCTCACTACACGCTTTGCATGTATACAGAAAAGAGTAAGAATCTTCATTTCATAAAAGTTAGGGTATTTTAAAGTGGCATCTCAGATTCATTCAAAAGGAATTTGTGGGACTAGCAGTTGCATTTTCCAAGCTAAGCCTACATTGAGTCATTAAAAGTGTGATGCACCTGTTTGTGTTTTACCTTCTAAATAACCTGAAAGTTGGAAGTAAAGGGTTAGTGAGATGCTTCCTTAGTCAATTCAGCTGATTCGGTGCATCTGGCCCTGGTAATCCTTATTCGCATCAGGCTCTATCTCCAGCTCCTGAATAGGTAATCCTGACGCTGTAGTTTGTGGCTTCCCGGGTGGCCTAGGGGTTAAGCTTCAGCGCTATCTCCATCACGGCCTGAGTTCGATCCCCGGCCAGGGAGCTACCCCTCATAGGGCATAGCAGGCCTCCCCTGCCTGCTGCCCCTCCGAGGTGTTTCAGTGTGTGTGAGAGTGTTTGTGTGTATGAATGCACGTGTGTGTGAGAGAGAGAGAGTGTGTGTGTGTCTCAGCACACATTTCCTTCAGTTTCTCTTACCCAAGCCATATGCAGGTGATGGCAGGGTGCCTAAGGTGATTGCACTGCACACACAATGGGTTTGCACCAGCACCATAATAGGGGAATGTTACCAGATGCCGCATAAACAGCCCTGAGTAAAGTGCACATGGGGCAGCAACGTGCAGAGACGAAGGACCCATAGCAGGTTGCCTCTTCTGACAGTGGTGCAACTCAAAATTAGCTGTTTTCCCCACTGACCTCAGGTCTCTGGCAACTCAAATATAAAATAAAAATGTGGTTTGGGCCTCCCCTGGTGGCACAGAGGGTGAGCGCTGGCCTGCAAAGCTGCCCGCAGCCTCTGCAGCGCTGGTTCAATCCCCGACCGCCAGGCGATGGTCCCACATGGTGTGCAGACCTCTCCTGCCACCCGCTGCTCCCCTCAACAGTGTATTTCGTCAGTCTGACTGTTCTGTTCCACGCTCTGGCTCTGGCAAATTCTCTCACCCTCCTGCACTTCTGACTTTTCCCAGTGCTTGAATAAATGAATGAATGTTTTAAATAAATAAATAAAAATGTGGTTTGTTATTCTAAAGTTTGGATCAGCTAGTTGACTTCCCTAGAGGTGCAAAATTCTTACATAGTCCCCTTCACAATTGAGATACACAGTTAGTGACCACATATTTCTGCAAGAAACACTTTTATATAGGTATTCTTTGAGCTCCGCTACTTTGACATCTAGTTTGGTGCTGTCATTTCTTCCTTGGTACTTTATGTGTGGGTTTGCTTTTCTACATCTGTTTCCTTCTTTTTCTTTTCATGAAGATCTGCTGTAAGTACCCCTGGTTACTATGCCACTCTGACTTGGAGGATGGCCAAATCCTCTCTCTTTTTATTATCACATCACAGTCTATATTAGATAATGAGTCTCCTGAATTTTTGCTGCCGTTAAATAAATATACGTTCTGATGAAGTGGGTATTTTGTGGAGAAATTTTACATTCTTGTTCATCAGGTATATTGACCTGTAATTTTCTTCTCTTCTCTTGTCATGTCCTTTCTGGCTATGGTACTGGTACAGTGCTAACCTCATAAAATGAGTTTGGAAGTGTTGCCTCTCATTATTTTTCGTTAGAGGTGTTAATTCTTCTTTAAATGTTTGGTAGAATCCATTAGAGTGAAGTCCCCTCGTCTTGGAATTTTCTTTGTTGGGACATTCTTGATTCCTGATTCTATCTCCTTTCTAGTCTTGGTATATTCAGATTTTCCATTTGTTCAGGATTCAGTCTTGGTAGGTTATTTGTTTCTAGGAATTTGTCAGTTTCTTCCAGATTACCCAGTTCGTTGCTATATAATTGTTTATATCAGTGTCTTAGGATCCTTTGTATTCCTTGTGTCATGTATAATGTCTCCTCTCTAATTGCTGATTTGGGGGCTTCTTTTTATTTTTAAAAGATTGGTTTATTTATACAAGTACCAGGGTACAGGCCAGAGGCGCAGAAGGGTGAGAGGACTCACCAGAGACAGAGTGGGGAACAGAATAGGCAGACTGACCGAAATACACTGTTGAGGGGAGCAGTGGGCGAGACAGGAGAGGTCTACCCCGCTGTATGGGTATCTCCGTGGTCATTGGGGATCGAACCTGCGCTGCAGAGGCTGTGGACAGCTTCACAGCGCTGCACTCAACCACCTGCGCCACCAGAGAGGCCCCAGTCTAGCTAAGGTTTTGTCAGTTTTTTGTCAATTTGTATTTTCAGTAAACCAGTTCTTTTTTTTCTTGGTCATTTCTATTCTTTTTTTTTTTTTTTTTTTTTGTTCTCAATTTTCCCCCCCTCTGATCTGGTATTGCCTTCCCTGTGCTAACGTTGGGCCTAGTTAATTCTTTTTCCTTGAGGTATAAGTTGAGATCCTTCTTTTCAATGTAGGTATAAATATCCATTTATTGCTATAAATATCCCTTTAGACTATTTTTGCTGCATTCTGGAAGTATTGGTCTTGATATGTTGTTTACATTTTCATTGTGTCATATTTGTTTTACTTCTCCTTTCTGTTTTGCCCATTGATCGTGTGTTCTGTAGCTTCCACATATTTGTGAATTTTCCAAGTTTCCTGCTTTATTACTTCTAATTTCATACACACCATTGGAGTTGGAAAAGATGTGATAGGGTTTCATCTTTAATTTATTAGGACTTATTTTATGACCCTAATATATTCTCTTTATGTCTGCTAGATTCATTTATTCTGCAGCATAGTTGAAGTTCCACTCTATGTTAATTTTTTTTCTGGGCAATCTATTATTTGTTTAAAGTGGGGTACTGGGTTTTCTTCATATCTTATTGCTGTTTCTGCCTTCAGATCTGTTAATATTTGCTTATTATATTTAGGTGTTCTGATGTTGGGTATTCAGTATTTTTATATCCTCGAGGTACATTGACCCCTTTATCACTATTTAGTGATCTGTTTTGTCTGATTTCTGATATATGTGTAGTTACCTTGCTTTAAAAAAAAATTTAGTGAATTGACACTGGTTGACATATTTGTCATCACTATGGAAGTGTAGGGACCCCCCCTTCAGGCAGTGTTGCCACAGTGTGCCCACCACCAGAGAACCCACAGTCTCACCACCATAGACCTTGTTACCTCCCTCCTTGTTTTTGGTTTATTTGCATGAATTATCTTTTTTATATGCCTTCATTTTCAGTTGGTGTATTTCCCTAATGCTAAAGCGATTTTCCTGTGGGTAAGAGTTATGTGGGTGTTGGGTTTTTTTTTTTATTTTTTTAAAGATTTATTTATGGAAGAACTGGGATACAGGCCGGATGTGCGGAGCAGAGGGGGCGGTGAGAGGATTCACCAGAGAGGGGAGCAGAACAGGCAGATTAACTGCAATACACTGCTGAGGGGAGTAGCGGGTGTGACAGGAGAGGTCTGCCACACCATGTGGGTATCTCCCTGGCCAGCTGGGAATCGAACCCGTGCTGCAGAGGCTGCAGACAGCTTAACAGCATTGTGCTCATGGGTGTTAGTTTTTTAAATTATGTGTTGTTCTTTCCTGTTTTTGATATCAGTGTTATGCTGACTCACAACAGATGAGAAAAATACTTCCTATTTTTTTTTTTTTTAAAGACTTTAAGAAGTAGGGACATTAGATTATCTTTGAGTATTGTAAAATTCAACAATGAAGCCATCTGCTCCTGGCCTTTGGCTTTGAGGAAGGTTTTTAATCGTTACTCCTTCAATTTCTTGTCTTTGGTCTGTTGAGATTTCCTGTATCACCATGATTCAGTCTTTGGATATTATATGATTCAAGGAATTTATCCATTTCTACTAGCTTGTCCAATTCACTGGTATGCCTGTGGTCCTCTCTCCTGTCTCATTTTCTTTGGGATTTTTTTTTTTTTTATTACTAATGAGTCTAACCAAAGGCCTGTCAAGAGTCCAACTTTTCATTTCACTGATCTTTTGTATATGTTCATTTTGTTTATTGTAATTTTTATTATTTCCTTCCTTCTCCTTTCTTTGCATTATTTTCTTGTACTTTTTTTTGAGTTCCTTTGGATATAAGATTGAGATTTTTGTTTCTTGAAATAGGCTTGTGTTGCTGTAATTGTCCCACTTGCTCCACTCCAAAGAGCACGTGTTATTTTCATTTCTATTTGTCTCCAGATATAACTATAAAAATCTGCTCTTCTATCTCATCAAGTCTAAACAGAGTGATGAAAGTTATGTGCTAGATATTAATCCTTGAATTTCTTGATTTTACATATTCTTCTGAGGGCATTACGTTATGCATGTAATAATAGTTTTGCCTGAAATTCTTGAGTTTTCTCAAGAAAACATGAATATTTTAGTAACTAATTGTTTTATAAGAAGTAGAAATGAAAATAGCCCTTTAATAATGCTTTTAATTCTGCTCAGTATGAGCATTTGCTGAAGAATTGAGTAACATTACAAATCTACTAGGCAGACTCTCACTATTGGGTTGGTATTCACTAAAATTTACTATGATGTCAAAGTAAGGTTTTGAAATAATATTTTGTTTGCTCTAGCCAAGTTTTAATCTAAAATATTAAGGAAAATTCAGCACTCATCCCATGTATTTGCATGCTTTGGACTAGTTAACTTGTTAATCAAGAAAAAGGCTATGCTTTCCAACTATTAGATAAGTTATTTGGAAAAGGGAAAAAACTTGTCTGTGAATTTGTAGATGAAATGTTTCCAAGAAAAAATTATAAATGGGCCCTATTTTCGTTCTTTCCTATTATGAATGACAGGTTTAACATTCTTAGAAACCTTAAGAACATAATGACAACATCTTTAAAAGCCTCTAGGGATTACTGTACATTAACGTATCAGAGTTAGTAAATCATTTATCTATAAATTAATCTTTCTAAACAGATTTCTATCCCCTTTCAATTTGAAAGCTAAACTTCTGAGTGTCCACCTCAGCAACTTTATATGTGAAGAGCTTACATCTGTGAAAACATTTCTAATGAAAACACAAAGACAACCCCTAGAGAAGCAAATAAAATGAGATTTAAGTATATAACAGCCTGTCTACAGTTACATTCCTAACAACAGTAGATTCTAATTTGATGCCAAATAGAGGTTATATAACAGAATCAGTGAGAACTCTAGTTCTTTTGGTTTCTGTGAAAAATGTAGGTGTTTAACCATCTCTGTATTTCCCCATTTACAAGATAGAAGAGTTACATCTATGTCTCCTGTTGGATACGAAGAAGCATAATTTTGCTTCAGAGCAGGTGTCCAAAAAAGTGTCCATTGAAGTATCTGGACTCTCAGGCCTCTGACAGTTGCCAAGACTCACATATCAAAGATGGATTTAAATTTTCAAGTTGTACATAGCAAAAATTATTCAACCAGTCCTGATTCAGCACTCCCCTACAAATCACTTTATGCATTAAGACCCCCAACCAACCAGAGACCTACCAGCAAAAAGCTACTATACCTAGTTAGGGAACTAGTAATCCATTATGAAATGTTCTCTCTCCAGTCTATATCTGTGGCCTGAACTGTTGATCTTCAACAACCAGTGGTTTGTTTCTGTCATTTTTTAAGAAAGGATAATACCTTAATCTTGAAGTTGTAATGCCTTTGTGTTTTAGAAGTTTCAAGGATTTTAGAACAAACATTAAAGATCAGGAACACCAAATCTTCACTAATGTCAGATTTTGTTCACAAAGTTGCTATTAATGTTTAATGCAGTATCAGATCCATTCTTCAGACAAGGAATGAGAAGGTTGATTGTTTGAGGATAGTTTGACCACAATTTTCATGTGCAGAAAATATTTAGCATGAAAACACCGGGTAGAAAGAATTGAGCGGTAGTAGGGTTAGCAGAGCCTATTTTCTGAGCACCTAATGTGTCAGTAATTTTTAAGTAGACTTAAAAATCTTTAATTAGACTTAAAATAATCTCTTTTCATCCTCTTTATGAAGGCAGCAGGTATTGAGTGTCTCCTTGTAGCAGACATCACTTTACTCCTGACTTGTGGAGAAAGTCAGATCTGCTCTGTCTTCGTGGACCTTATATGCTGGTTAACTCTGCTTCCTGTTAACCCAAATCCTGTAAAACATGGGGCAAAATGTGCTATCATCCATTTCCACCACAGGCTTGCTCGGGGATATTAGAGTAGAACATTTTCTCCTTTACATTGCAATTTTTTTAACCAGTGATGTACATACAGCATAAGGGCTCATTCATGAATGTCATACCTTTATGTTGGCTACCTAAAGAGGTACAGGGCTTTCTTTTGGGGATGATGGAAATGTTCCGGCTTTACACAGTAATGATGGTTGTGTGACTTTGTGAGTCTATTGAAAACCACTGAATTGCATAATTTACCATGGTGAATTTTATGCTTTCAATAAAAACAAAGTGAGTGAAGCTAAACACGATGGTGATGAGAGGCCAAAGGGCCCATCACATAAGAACCAGGACCATCCATCCCGGGGAGCTGAGGAAACAGTATGCAGTGAGGCTTCTGTGCACCCAGATTCACCTCTGCAGATCTAGACCGGGCAGTGAGTGGATGAGAAAGGCAGCTGGTCTCACTACAATTTTTTACCCTTAAAGTTGCTTGTGCAGTGCCCTGTAAATCCTTGAATCAGCTCTCACATCCACACAAGCCCAGGTCACCTCGTGGTTTGTGCCAGCCTTAGATGTCGCAACTAGACTTTCTCTAGGAAAAGACATGGCAAAAATTTGAAAAGGTAAATTTCCTATGAAAGGTCTGCTGTTCTGTGTAGTGGTGAGAAAACTTGGATGAACAAACAAATGAGTGAACGACTTATGTGGTCATTTGCAACTCACAGGCAGACAGTAATTTAGTGGGTTGATTAGTGAAATTATGTTAAACGTCACTTACAAATGAAGTGGCTGTTGTGGAAGGGCTACATAAAGGTGTTAAAATTTCAGACTCTCCAATTTCAAGACACAAAAGAATCTGCAACGTAAGCACTGAAACCAGACCTGCCAGGGACTCGGGAAGGGAAGGGCCAAGCCCTTGGCCACTCTCTTTAGAAACTGAAGAACAGAATGCTCGGGAATCAAAGATGCAGAAAATGATGATTTTATTGGTAAAACTGCATAGCCAATAGGTCGTTTGACAGAAGGCAAAATAAACCATGCATCCATTTTGGAAAAGTCCTTTTTGTTTCCTTAATTCTAAGGCCCCCTCTAGTGTTTGAAAACAGTCACACGCGGCACACAAAGCAATCTAAGGCACAGTCTTTTTGTTCCGACGGTAAGAGAATCCTGTTCCGCTTACATGGCACGAAAATCAATGAGAGAAAATGTCTAACCACAATTAATGTTTCAAATTCCTGCTATGATTCACATATTCATTATACTCTCATTCAATACTTTCTTTCTCTGTTACTCTGCTGAGTTGTTTTTAGAAGATTAATACTTTGCTAACAAGGGGAGAAAATAGAATGTAGGTAGGGACGCGTAACTTCCAAGACAAGAAATAACCCCTTCTTGAAAATAACAGAAAATTAATTTGTTACCCAATAGCCTACGTTGCTTTTATGGAAGGTATACTCTCTAAAGTATGTACTTTATATTTGGGAATCAGAAATTCTGAAATCTATATATATTTTGGGAGCCACCAATTCTGTGAATGTTTTAATAAACCTTCTGAATAGCATTACTCTGAGGGCAAATGTTGGCTCTGAAAGGAATTCTCAAAGTTTATACAGATATGGCACTACATCAATGCACTGATTTAATCTCGTGTACTTCTGAAAAAGATTGATTAAAATTAGGGGGAGTTTTTCACTCTACTGTCTTAGCTAAAAGTCTCTGTTGTCTGTGGTCATGTTATGTTACCGAGGGTATGAGTTAAGTAGTATTTCTATTAAAAATAACAATCTTGAGCAGGAGACAGAAAAGACCTTATTAAGCTGTTTTTGTCTATTCTTAAAAGTTAAATTTTGAAAATTCAATGCTTCTTGAAACAATTTTAATCTTTATTAACTTTATTTAAATAAATGACTGTTTGTCATTCAGCGTATCACATGGCTTTTCTGCATTGATCCTGCTTTCTGTTTTCAAAGGTGTCACTTGCAAATGTCACAAGTTAAACAGACAGATCATTTAAAAATGAATTAAATAAAACTGGTTACATCATTTACTAGTGGTCTCAACTTTTAAGATACCTACGTTCATGTGAATAGGACACAGCATTTTAAAGTGCAAAATATACTCTTTTGGCTCAAAAGGAAGAATTACATAACTGGAAATTATTGCAGTCATTTCTCCTTGAAAAAAATTAGTGAAAAGCGGCTTTGAAAGTTAGCCATGAAACTATAAATTATGAGAGAAACACTAAAAAGTCTGAGTATATAAAATGCAATTACAAATAAAACCAAAACAGGAGAGGTAGCGTAAATACAAGCAAATAAATACTATACAACAACATACAAAAATTTGTTCATAAAAACCTGAAATTTGCATCTTAAAACACCTATTTTCCCTTTCTTTTGTGGGTATGTCAATGAAATTAAAATTTTGACGTAGAGTCTCTGTAAAGATGGTCCAAATGTTATTAATTACCAGCATTGTTTTTTGCCAAAACCTCTCTGATCTGTCGGTCGAGTTCACTTATTATTCGATCCTCGTGATTATACACCCCCGTCCTCATCAAAGTATCCCTTTCTTCTATTAAGCGGGTCAAATAATCATCCAAACCTTCCTCCAGTGCACTGCCATGTGGGCGATCCACTTTTCCACTTGCAATCTCTTTGGAATCCGGGCACTGCTTTTGTTCTTGTTGTCTTAACCTGAGAAGTCAAGAACAAATGCCACTCTAGCTGGCAACCGATACTGTTTTGGTTTTCCTAACAATACCAGTTGGAAAGAAAAAAGGATTAATGGTAAAATACGTTTTTAGTAATATTTGCAGAAGGAAAACAAAAACCAGCGTTCCCCTTGGCTCCTCAGAGTTGGCACGCACTGAGAAAAGGGAGTTTGAAAAACAATACCTGTTTTTCTAATTATGGAATACATGACAACCGCAGAGCTGGAACATTTTTCCCCTAATTCTCTTAATTAAAATACACTTTAAATAGGTATTCTTCTGAGAAGCTAGTCTATAATACTGTATATTTTTAAAATAGTTGAAGCTAATTAATATTTCCCTGTATCATAAAGTGTTCTCCTAAATGGCTTCATGACATTGCATCACTCGTGCCATGATCCCGTCAGCCTTCACTCGTGACATTTAGGGTGTTATTAAACCCGCTGCTGTTGAAGAAGAGTTTTTCTTCTGAAGTCAGTCAAATACTCATTTGTACCAAACACTACTAGCTTTGCGGGATATTGCAGGGAATCAAAAAGAAAAGTCTTTACTACTGTGGAATTCATATCACTAATTGTTTGTAAAAAACGAAATTCTGTAAATGTGCATGTCTAGTTCAAAGGGCATGTACATTTTAAGACTTTGCATTAATGTCTTTAATTGGACAAAGTACTAGATTGCCGTTTTCAATTGTCTGGAGGCCTTCTGTATCCAAAAAAAAAAAAAAAAAAACCAAACGATTATCCTGTGCAGAATCATCGCCAGTTATTGGAAAGTAGTAGGACACATACTGAGCTCAGTACAAGAACTTCAGTTCAGTATTAGATCCATTTCTAATGGGTCCACAAAGCAGAATGTTCCTCGTGGCAGAATGTTCCTCGTGACAGGAAGTGTGAGTCAACTGTGATGATTCCATCCAGCCTGGCATTTGAGTATTTCCCATGGGATGTCATTATTCACACTGCCTTGAATATGGAGAGTACACTTAGTATAATCACTGGGTGATAACAAGGCTAAGTTTGGACACGGACTATGTTTGAATTTAATTTACAATGTTAAGATATCACTATACTCTTCTGTGCAGTTGGCTGGTTTAATTTGCAACTACTTCTAAACTTTGTGTTTCCTAAATAAGATCCAGCAGTTGAGTGTAAGACCCTGCTTCTTGATGGTTTAGATCTCACTGGCTTATTTACTCTGAAGACCAGCTTCTGAATTTACATCAGGGGTGGAGGAGCAGGTAGGGAGGCAGGGTGGTGAGGCTTTGCCACATAAGAAGACTGGGCCCCAGAAAGGGACCGCTGGTAGCACAGAGTAGTCTGTTCAGATGATGCAGAATTAACCTCAGATTTCCCACAAAAGAACAGGAAGCTGAAGTATGCAGTCTGAGGCGGCGGCCAAATATCTCCATTCATTCTAAGGGTGAAAGTCTAAATAGTGACAGCAATGTCTTGGGACTAGGGTGGAAATCAAATTATTAATGGGATACTAACATCAAATTTAGCAGCTGATGTGGAAGGATAAGGGAAGATTTCTATCTAGCTATGGCCTGTACCCTTATCTTTTAGAGCTCTTGGGAGGAAAAGGTCCTCTCAGCAAATTAATGACAAATAATGGCAAACTCTGGACCTGCAAGTTCAACCATTTCCTTGTTCATGTGTGTATGCATGAAGGACACAAGGAATTTTTACATAACTGATAGTCCCTATCAAATCTAGACTAAAATGCATATCATCAATTAGGATCAAACTAAGATTTTAGAACCTTGCCATTGAAGCCCATAAAGTTATCAAGGAAGTTTTTCTCCCTCACAAATGCTGTATCTGCATTCCACTCACACTTCCTGTCACGAGGGACCCTCTGCTTTGTAGACCCATTAGAAATTATTTCTTACAGTGAACTCAGTATGTGTCCTTACACTTTGCAATAACTGGCGATGTTCCTGCTCAGGAGGATAATGTCTTTACTTTTTTTAATGCAGAAGGCCTCCAGATATTTGAAAATGGCAATGTAGTACTTTGTCCAAGATCTTCTCTTCCGGTATATTATCTCTCACTTTGCTAACCACTTCTTGGTCACATTCCACCGGGAAGTCTCTAGGAGGTGATTTCCATTAAAGTGTTTTTACACATTGATAAGAACACTTCAGAGCTGATTTTGTCAGTGGCTGAGTTGGAACATAACTTCTGTGAATATCCCTAACTACAGTGGCAAGAACTATGATGAACACAAAACTAGAGAGAAGGCCACGGAAGCACAGAAGTTAAAAATGCAACCTCTGGAGTCAGATTTACATTCTCATCTCCTGATTTACCAGCTGTGTGACCGTGGAAAGGGTACTGAATCTTTAAAGTGGGTAAAATATCTTCCTCAAAAAGTTTTGTGAAAACTGAAAAAAATGAGGCAGTTAAAATAGCTCCTGGAATATAGCAAGGGTTCAGTATGTAAGTAACTACATTAGAAATGTGTGATACTTTAAGCAATTAAAATTCAGAATATTCAATTACCTTGAAATAGTAGCAATTATCTTACAGTAGTCACAAAAGTTATGTAACTTTTAGTACTAATGCTATCGAATGGAAATAACTAAGCTAGTAGGATTTAATCTAGCTACTTTTGTTGCAAAAAAAAAAAAAAAAAAAACCAACAACCTAGAGTGCAGTGGCCTTTGGCATTGTCTATTTTACAAGCAACTATATTCACTTACTTTAATCTTAAAAGACTTGATGTTCCGCTTTCCCTATACCAATGATGAATGAGAAGATTGCCCTATTTGAAATGTCATGTTTATATGAAAAATGTTTTAGTTCCTGTACCTGTTCAATTCATTCCTTATATCCAGCAACTCCTGTCGTTCAGTTTTCACTGTATCTTTTTCCTCAGCAGCCAGGTAACGTAGTCTCATCTGCTCCAATTCTTCTTGCTGCTTTTTAAGACGAGCCATTTGGCTTTCTTGCTCCCTCTTCAAAGAAACAAGTCAGATCTCAAATGCATGGAATAAATGTATTTCACGTGACCCTCACAGAATTCTGTTTGACAACAACCATGATAAAGCCAGGCATTGTTAATTCTATGAGTCACATATTATGTAGAAAAGCCTGGGTTCTCTCTCTTTTTTTTTTTTGGTGGGACCCTCGCTGCGGCCAGGGAATGAACCGGCGCTGCAGAGGCTGCGGGCAGCCTCGCAGCCCAGTGCTCAACCGCTGCACCACCAGGGGAGGCCCAAGCCCAGGTTCTCTTTAAAAACTTTTTTAAGATTTATTTATTTATGAATACAAGAACTGGGGTATAGACCAGAGGTGGAGGGAGGGGGTGAGAAGATTCACCAGAGACAGAGTGGGGAACAGAACAGGCACATTGACTGAAATACACTGCTGAGGGGAGCAGCGGGCAAGTCAGGAAAGGTCTGCCGCGCCATGTGGGTAGCTCCCTGGCCAGCTGGGGATCGAACTCGTGCTGCAGTGGCTACAGATAGCTTCCTAGGTTGCGTCTTAACCCCCTGTGCCACCAGGGAGGGCCCCCCTCTTTAAAAACTCTATTACTTCCTCATAAGCTACAAGTACTCATGGCCCAATCAGTGACTGACTGATGGCAAGAGTCAGCTGTCAACAATAGGAGTTTACTCAAGAACCATTGGGAAGAGCAGCCACGAAGAAATGGTTAATCGTACAGAGATGTACATAGAGAATTTTAATATTTGTCCTTGCTGTGGTCATTAATCCAACTCTTACCTCAGGTACTAATGTCTTCCCACTCTTTTCTCTGGGTTCATAAAAAAATCTGCACATAAAACTTCTTTAAAATGTGACGTTTCACAGAACATTCTGTGATGTATTCACTACTCTTAAGAACAGGCAAGTTGGGCCCCACACGGAATGCCGTGGTCCACCTATCCTCTAACAGCCTAAGTCCCCCAATCTTTGTACATATTTCCCTAGGGATAGGTGCTCTTCTTTCTTTAGGACAGACCGCCACAAGGGGATAGCTGGGTCAATAGGTACGTGTCATCTTTTTGAAACTAAACATTTATTAAATAACACAAAAATCACAAGTGTACATTTTGATAAGGTTTTACGAAGTGAACTACTCACATAACCACCATTCAGATTAAGAAGCCAAAGATTTTCAGAACCCCAGAAGTCTGTTACCTACCAGTAACTAACCACTGTGTCTATTCCAGAAATAACTATTTCCCTGATTTCTAACTCTGCAAATAAGTTTTGACTCTTTGGAACTTCATGTAAACCGTACTGGACAGCACGCATTACTCTGTCAGGCTGCTTTCATGACATTTTCAGGTTCGTACAATGTGTAGCTGATGACTCATTTGACTATCTGGCATTTCATTGACTAAAGTACAATTCATTGCACTGCTGAGGGACATTTGGGTTAGTTTCCACTTTGGTATTTTGAAGCTGATGTGAACATTCATGTATATGTCCTTTGGCACATATTTGCAGGCGTTTCTACTGGGTATATACTAAGAATTCACACTGCTGCTCATAGGGCACTAGTGCATCTGTAAATATTAGGGTCCTTTGCTGTTCATTTTCAGTTGGCTAAGAATTATGACTAGGTATTGGAATCTAGTGATATGATCACCTGATTTGTTTTGCTCTTTTATTCTCTCAAGGTGGAAAAAATATTCCTTTACCTTTGTTTGCAGATATCTATGTTCAAGAGACAGATTGGCCAATTTCATTCTTGTAAGTCTTGTCATATTTTAGGATCAAGGTTATACTGGCTTGATTTAAAACTGTGAGAAGAGTTTTTTGCTCTTAGTTTCTAGACCAGGTTGTATGAAATTAATGTTTTTTCCTAAAACATTTTCTAAAAATCCCAAGTTGAAGTCATTATATGTAGAGCATTTACATGTCTCTGGGATCTGTAGTTCTGAGCCCCACCCTCTGCCCTCCTTTAATACCTGACACTGAGTCTGCACCTGTACTCTTTTGTCCTTGAATAGGCTTTGACAAGATCTGGGGGGGAGGGGAGTGGTTCCTTTTGAAACAAACTTTTGGAGTCTTTATTTTCCTACTTCATGCATTTCTATTCATTTCGACTATTTCCTTTCCATTTTCTAGTTGAAAGGGATATTTAGAGGATAGATTTTATACTTACTTTCTAAGCATACTTGAGGCTATACATTTCCATTAAGCACAGCTTTAAGTATATGCTGTGATATGTTCACTGTTTTCAGTTCAAAATATTTATTTCACTTATCGTGGTCAGAGAACATATTCTGTGTTCCCTGTACTAAAAAAAAAATAACTACAAACACTGTGATGTGATTATTGTTTTCCTACAATCGACATCTACCTATATTTACTCCTATTTCCTTCTATTGCTCCATTATTCTCATGATTTCATTTGTGGTCATTTTCCCTTTGACTGAAAAACACCTTGAAGTATTCATTCAACTTCTGGTTTGCCACCAGAAATCCTCCCAACTTTTGTAAACCTGAAAAGTCTCATGTCACTTGCATTTAAGGAGAACATTTTCACTGGATATAGCATTTTACGTTGTTAACCTTCTTAGTAGAATAACATCCTTAAGTTATTATTTCAAGAATTACTTCACTCTCGAAACACAACTCTGCAGCCTTTAATGTTTCCTTTGTATTTTTTGATAATTTTAGTATACTATATATCTACCTATGGTTTCTATTTATCCTGTTTATAGTTCATTGAATCTGGGAAATACATCTTTTTCACTTTTATAAAATTTTCAGTCGGTACATGTTCAAATAATGCTTTCTTCCCTACACTGTTTTCTCTTGAGCAGTTGTCATAGGCTGAATGTTTTATCTCTTGAAAACTTACGTTACAGCCAAAGAACGTCCCAGTGTGATGGTGGTAGGAGGTAGGCCCGTCCTTTGGGAGGTGATTACATCATAAGGGCAAGTCCTATGAATGGGATTAAAGTGTCCTTCTGTAAGCGGCCTGACAGAGCTCTGTAGCCCCTTCTGCCACTTGAGGGCAGAGCAAAAAGATGGCCGTTTAATATGTGAAGCAGGGTGACAGGAGACACATAACGTGACCACGCGTGCACCCTGATCTTAAGACTTCCAGTCTCCCCAACAGTGAGAAGCACAATTTTGGTTGATAAATCACCCAGTCTGTGGTACTTTGTTACAGCAACCCAGATGAACTAAGACAGGTATTATTACACAAAAGGTAGTCAGTGTAGTTCAGCTACTGAATTCTTAAATTTCAGCTTCAGAACTTCTACACAATTCAAAAGACTCCATGGCTTTAATACATTTCTTTCACTATCAGATAACCACTTCTAGAACATAGTGACAGTAGTTATATCAAAGTTTGTGAGTGATATCTTCAAAATCCAAAAAGCCTAATTTATTCCTATTAAGCCAAAGACATAAAAAGGCACAGATAAGACCTGCAAGTGACAATAAACACCAAAATATGCTTCGTCAGTAGTAGAGAACAACCATTCTGGAAAGTGTTTTGGCAATATTTAGTGAAACTGAAGAAATGGGCAACCCTACCACTAAGATATAATAGCTATAAACTCTTATGTGCCTTACACATACAAAATAAGACAGCTGGGAAAGGCATGTCCACTACAGGATTAAATAAATTAATTTTGGTACATATATTATGTCTAAGTTTTAAAAAGCAGCAAAGATGAATTCTATGTAGTTGCATCAAAACAGCTAAAATCTCAAGTAATTGAGTCAGAAGAACAAAGAAAGATTCCATATATATAAGGTTAAGAAACACATCAATTAAAGTGTTTATCAGTAAACAAATTAATAACAAATATCAGGATGAGAAAGTAGCTTCCTCTGGACAGGATGCAGCTGAGAAAAGGCACGCACAGAGGACTTCCAAAGAAACGGCAGTACTCTTACATAGTCCAGCCCCCCACCTTTCAGTTTATGAAAGAATAGTCTGTTGTTGCTTTGAAATATCTCATTTTACACCTAGTCAATTATTTGATTTTAGGTTACTTGGTGAAATAGAACATTTAAGAAAGATGAAGTATTTCAGCTCTAAAACATCAGAAAACCCCTTCGATGCCTTGCATTTTTAACCAAGTATCCAGCATTAAAAATAATCACATGCACACACAAAACTAGAGGCTAGTGAAAGACATCCTCTCTGCTGCCAGGTGCTCTGGGTTAAAGGCTCCTTAATCAAGTGAGTATAATCTTTATTTTGCCTTGGCTGCCTATAAATCCAGAGAGGAGATGTAAACACACATATACTAGACTAAACAATGGCTAAAAAGTGGCCACTACTTACTCTCCCACTCACACACACCATGGAAGTCTGTGGGAACAAACTTATAAGGAACTCAAGTAAAGTTTTCTGAAAATAACCCAGAGCTGACAAGTCAGTAGGAGGGCCTGGATGGTTTCAAGACACAGTTTTTAACCAAGACTTGGACCTCCAACTGTTTTCTTAAACAAAGATTTACATCCCATCCTTGGCTAAATTACTTATAAATTAATCAAATTAATTACTCTGAGTGGATAAGCAGGAGGCTGGACAAGATAGTGTTGATGTCAGCCAATGAAGTCTGTGTTGTTTTAACTAAATATATCAGCTTAGTTTTAAACAGATCTACTGTGCACAAATATGGTAAGGGACCCACATCCTACCCAAAATCTTAGTTCTGTTTTCTGTCCTGGGAACATGCATACCTAGTTTTAATATATGTGACATAGTAAAAGTGTGAAAATTTCTACGACAAATGTATGCTTTTTTTTTTAGTGATGATTCATTTATTTTTAAAAAGTAGTGGCTCTCTTCCTACTCTCAGTTGTCAAGAAATGTTGTTTAGAATAGCAGGAGCAAAGCGGCAATCTTAATTGCCCCTTAAATGTCTAACAACTAGAACTTTATAAAGTCCGTGTTAGGCATTGTACCAATGATACCAAATCCCAAATGTATGGCTATCGCTTCCCAGTGTTCTAAGCTAGGGCCCATTTTTGTGTGACGCTTAACTTATTTTATAACTGTCGCCTACCCAATTATAAAACAACAAAATGTTTACAACTGGAAAACACAGACTTTTATGGTTGTGAATCAGAAGAAAAGAGTTTTTCCTAACTAATTAGAAGATTATGATTTTTAATTCACAAATTGACTGTACTAGGTCACCTTTGAGTAATGGAAATCTCTGTTTAAACATTCTTCTGGCAATAGGCACCAAGCATTAGATCTTATTTCCAAGCTTCACCAGCTGGGTTTTGTCATTAACATTTATTAACAATCTAAGATATGGCTTTTGCAGTTTAATCCCTACTACACAAATGTTTTGTATGGCCCTCCAGAGGGTTTTGCTGTGACAAATTACTGGCAGAGATTATAGCCCCGTGGCTATTCACCAGAGGCAATGTAAAATTAACATGGTACTAATCCAATTTAAACAAGAAGTTGCACAAACAATCCTCTGAACAAAAGTAGATAGAGCATTCCAATTTTATATTCAAACACAATAAATGTGTTTTTAATAAAAAGTGGTAGAAGAAACTGAATTTTTACACATATGAATTGTGCCAATTTGATGAAGTTATTAATTTTAATCTTCCGAAAGCCATCACAGAGCACAATTCGCTGTGGTGATCCCAAGGTCTATTACATTACCTCTTGAAGTGTTGCATCTCAAATGTGGTCTGCAGAACATCAATGATTCCCAGTGACCTTGAAATTTGTTTACAGTGTTTCTAAAGCAGAAAGTTTGTGGGATAAGGAATAAAATTGGTCTACAATGAGAAAGCAAGGATCACTGAACTCATAATGATTTTTGAGCAAGAGGATACAAAATACAAAGAAAGGGTAAACAGAAAATGATGGATTAAAGGGAAGGAGCTAAAAAACAGCCACAGTGTCCCAAGATGCCTGTGTTAGGAAGGCAGGGTCCTTGGGTGGCAGCATTTTGCATTGAATCTACTTTTAAAGAAGACCACCCTAGTATCTCACTAATAACTGTGAACTTGGAGGGTTCTTTCTGTTCAGCACATTGTTTGTTTTAAAAATCACCTCAAAATGAAAACAACTGTCACCTGCCAATATACACATATGATTATAAGTTAAAGATCAACTTACTCAAAAAAGTTCTTGCATGGAGACTTGTAAGAAGCACAGCAAGTATAATATTACTTACTTCTCCAAAGGCAAAGTCCTAATCAACAGCTAGCACTTTTCTCTTTTTATTACTGATTTTGATAATGCATTAAAATGAATACCAACAGCATTAGCCCCTCTCCTTCACCATACGCCTTCTTCAGTGGCAGCACTCTCTTCTGCTTCCCCATATACTCTCTGTTCCTTCCAGTCTTCCTTCTTCTTAAATGTGATCATCAAGGCTCTGGCAGATAGAATTCTTACCTCTGCAAAGGATTCCTTCATTTGTGTTTTTAAGGCCAACCTCAGATCCATATTTCTAATTGTTTACTCAATTTCTTACGATAACAGTACTATCGATACTGGCAACTTTCCAGACACGGAAGCGTGAACCCTTGGCATCATCTCTGATGTTCTAGCCTGATGTTCCAATCAGGTGTATAGTGCTCCATAGAATCTACCAAAAGCATATGTCTTTTAAAACACTCTCCTTGTCAGGTTCCAGTTTCTTCCACTAAGCAAGAAGTTACAAACAGTAAGTTCTTATCCTTATCACCTGAATTGACCTCTAAAATGGGCCCTCCTTTGGTCTCCCAGCAAAGTCTGTGATTCCTGAGCTCCTACTGCTTTGCTATAATCATGCTATTCATTATGTTTCCATTTCCCCCACTGCTTTCCTAAATCATAACCAGTTCTCCAGAGAACCATCTCACATACCTCCTCATCCTATGATACATGTACTCTCCCTTCCCTCCACAGAACTGTTTGTTTTCAGGGTTCTTATGATTAGTCAGGGAAGAAATAACCATAAATGTAATATTTACTGTTTCTAAAGTGCAAGCTCCCTGAGGGAAAGGTCTCTGTTCTGCTTATAACTATAAATCTAGGGCAATGTGTTGGATATAGGAGGCCCTCAGTACTATATGATTTTCACTCATTTATCCTTAGTCCTGTATGCATGTATAAAATGTTCTTTATGTAACATTATTCTACATACACTTAGAACAAGCTGAAATTTTCAGTTGTATTAAGGCAACTATAGTACTTTTTACTTCTCAGTCTAGTACACACTTCATAATGAAGGTGGTAAACATATAGTATACCACACCACAAAAAAAAAGTTTAATAGTATTTGAGAGTTACAGAGACACTTTAAGAAAAATAGAAATTTGAAATACCCTATGTGCCAAATTTCATTCAGGCTAAAGCCGGTAAAGTAATCTTAACTTTATTTTGAATCTAATCTCTCATTAACACTGTTTGTTATGTTGTGGCAGGAAAGAGGGAAAAAAGAACAATCTGGTAAACTATCACTTTTAAATGCTTGTAAAATTATGCAAAAATTTCCTGTGATTTCTTTTCTTAATGGTTTTTAAATTTCAGGACAAGTTAATTTTTTAAGTTATCCCTAGATTTCTCCCCAGAAACATAATCCCAATGAAAAAAAATTTAATATTCAGGAAAAAGGTAGTATAGTAAATAAAATAAATTATTCTTAATTTCCTCAGAGGAAGAAGATAGTAAGCAATTAGAAAAGGTGGGGGGGGGGGGGCTAGAAGTTTTTATGATGAGAATCTTCCCTAATCTCAAATATACAGCACATGAAGATTCAAATGCAGCCATGTGAACATAACAGTTATTGCCAAATATGTAAACTTATAAAGAATCAAGTGGAAAAGATAGGATAATCCATCATTAGCTATTTACTACATACCTGCTTAAGTCTGGCAAGTTCTTTCAAAGCTCGTCCCCACTGCTGCTTGTAATGTAGTTTAGACTTAGTTGCAGATTCCAACTTTCTTTCAAGTTCAACCTAACAGTGATTAAAATCATATCAAGTGAAACACTATACCACTGTGTACAATCACTGAAAGATAATATATACAAAGAGTCTGGCTTAAGAAAAGAGTTTATGTAGTGTAACGTACGACATCATCTAAAGCTGTTACATAATTTACTATAAATATTATGGCACATGAACATTTTCTTGTTTAAAATATAGTTGTATTTTTATTGCCTAACAGTCTATACGAAAGAGAACTGTATTAGTCTTAAACCTCCAGACAGTTACTATAAATGTATCTAAAACCTGTATATTACATAAAGATCAGAGTGGAAAATACATTTTTTACAAAAAACAGTTCTAACAGCATTCCAATTTAGCTAACAGTCTAAGTCTTAGAAACCAAATTATTCTTTCTGGAGGCCTATCATTATGTTGAATTTTCTCTTCGAGTGAAGCAAGCTAGCAGGGATACTTTCATGACCATATTTTGGCAAAAATCATAGAATGCTGAAAATAGTGAAATGTTTTATCAGAAAGCACTTTACGAAGAGAGTACAAAGTCAGAAATATTTTAAGAATGTGAAAGTAAACCCAAGAATAAGAAAAATAATGCTCCTTAATAACACTCATCTAACTTTTATTTTCCATTATTCGTCAAATATATAAAGAAAAACAACAAAGTGGTTCAATTAAAAAAAAATAAGGTTATTTATACTTGCAGCAGGCAATCTGTTGTGCATGAACTCCAGCCAACTTGGCTATGATTAGGAATGTACTCTCTCAATGCTTCAAACAAAGGACCAAACAAATTCATGCAGCCAACAGATAGATTTACTATTTAAGTGATAATGTAATAATGTGCAAGAGTTACAGTAAAATGCTGTTTTCTAAACTGCTCTAATTGATATAAAAAAAAAAAGCCATTTTCCCCATACACACAATTCCTAATGTTTTGCAGGAAAATAAAAGCAACAACACAACATAAAAATTCAAACTTGAGAAAACTCATATGAAAATAAAATGAAGAGCAAATTGCCAAATTTCCTTCACACAAGGACCAGAACATTCTCTACAGTAATATATGAGTTCATGAAGTCAAGGTCTTTTCTGCTTTATAAATCCCTAGTGCCTGGATTTAAATGTGTTGACATTTCACAGCTAGACTCATATGTCTTAAATTGAATAATACTCAGATTATCAAAGACGATCTCTTCCACTTACACCCCAAAGATTGATACATGTTACTTGGTATTTTAACAATGGGACATATATCAGAGGAATAGCAAAAATCTCTTTATAGCTATGAGATGAAAGACTAGTATTCATTACAAAAGCAATCAATGTCTAGAGGTCTGGGATAGGCCCAGAGACAAGGACTAGACAGGGATGAATCTGAGATTGTTCATACACAATGGACAGAGTCCATCAGAAAAACCTGTTTGGGTAAGTTAGATTAGTTTTAGCATGACTATGAAAATAATGCACACGTGCACAGTTACGCACACTTAATTTAAAACATCTATAGTCAGTAATAAATAAAAAAAAAACTGTAGTCAGCAAATCTGAGACATAAACCTCACTGTCTTAATTCATTCCTATAACCAAATCGCTATTTCCTAAATTGTTGGGTTTTTTTTTTTTTTAAAGCACACAGATGCCTCTGTGATTCGAAAGAAATATACGGACCCAATTCTCAGGAAAAAAAACACACAGCAAAGTTTTGACATAATTTCAGGACATTAAAGGACTCTGGGTGAACAGAGTCCTTACTGTGAGTAGACCTGAAACTTCTCTACTAGAAAATGGCATTGTCTTGGTCTCTAGTCCCTTCTCCCAGAGCTAATCTGCAACAAAGAACTGTTACCTTACTGTGGGATCTTGTCATCGTGGCCTCAGATTTGTTCTGTCTACAAATCCTATAAACCATTTGAGCAGTTCACTCTATTTCCTTACTGTACAGTGTAGAGGCTGACTGTTGCCTAGGCGTCAAGCTACTGAAAAATATAGTATGCATAGTCTGCATCCTCCTTGTTTAGTGTACAAATGATTTCTTTGTCCTGATTTGGCACAGTTTCTAGTACATTCCCTAGCATATGATTATACAGTCATTTACGACACTACGGTACCCCTCGATTACATTACCGACCCTTTAAAAAGTAAGGTTCACCAAAGGATAATGAACTCTTTCTCTTGCTATCATTTCTTTGTCTCATTTTCCCCTAATGTAAGCATGGGCACATGGTCATATTCAAATAATTACATAAATTTTAGCTTGTCTTTTCAATCTCTGTATGTTCTACTAAATTCTGTTTCCCTAATTTTGCTTTCAAAAGTCCCAGTTATTTTTATACTCTCTAAAAGGTATTTCCTGGCTACAAGAAAATCAAAAGCTATCACTAATTTTTTTCATAAAAGGGAATCCAGAACTACATTTAACCAAAGTATGTCTTAATGTTAACTTAATTTTAGACTGTTGCAGTGAAAACGGGAATAATTGTTACTTGAAGGGAGCAGGCCATCAGAAATGAAAAAAGCTCTCATTTTGTAGTTGAGAAATAAGATTCTGCCCTCTTCTGGCTCCCAAAACATTTACAAAGAATTTTTAAAAGAGAAGGCTCATTTTACTAACACTAAAACATGCTGGCTAAATCCATTAGGTCTGTGAGTTCATTTATCCTTAGTTTGGAATTTTCTCATCTCTTATCTTGACTTCAAACCTGTTCTATCTACAACCAGTACAGCCTAAAGACTGGTCTCTTTATGGCTTTTGATTTTCTCTTTCAACAATTTCATAGTAGTACTGATACTTTCCATGCTTAGTGAATTTTATTCTTTTGGTAGAAGTGCAGATGGAAGGGGAAGGAATTTATAATCATGAATTTTTTCCTATGGGGTTATTTATATTATAGGCTACACTATTTAAGAGAGCTTGTGAGAGTCAAGATATTGTCTGATGAGTGCTCCAAAAATTTCTGGCAGGTATCACAGAACTCATTTACAAACACAGAAATACCATCTATCTGGACTCAAGTTTGCTGGTAGAGAAAGGATGATATTGTCCAGATATGGAAGACTCAGAATCAGCAAGCCCTTGCAATTAGATAGAATGGAGGACAAGAGGAGGCACACAAGACAGCATGGCAGTTGACAGGCTGCAGAAACTGTGAGGCAAACACTGCAAGAAATCAGGTGCAGGAGAGATGATTTTATTAGCTTTTTACATTTCTGAGATATGCCATTCTTAGGCATGTACGGTACTCTTCTGGAGATTTTATCTGTATCACAGTACAGCAGACCGAATGCTTCTAGTAGAATTCAGCAGTCTACTAACCCAGATATTAGAGATCTGCAGAAAAGTAAAACAATGACACTCTCCTTGCAATTTTTGTTTTCAAAATAATTCTCACTTAAAAAGTATGCTTATCTCAAAAATGAATTAATAGGTACTTAAAAATATTTCCAGTTTTAAATTCTAATACAGCAATAGCAAATAGTTATAAAGTACTTTTAAGAATGTGAAGGCATCCTGAGTCAAAAAAGAGTCTGACAACTCCTGAGACATTCACAAAAAGATAGTGAATAAATAGTTGACTATATGGGCCTTCAGCTGAAGAGACAGGACTTGTCTCTATACACATCTCATAGACACTAGCTGAATGGTTTGGTTTTGTTTTTTAATGTAAAGATGTTATTCTTCCAATTCTGTTCCCAGATTTGGTGCTAAGCCCTTAACAGATGAAATATGCTGATATTTGTAATCAACTGTATAATTCCCATTTAAAAGACATGGAAATAGGTAGAAGCAAAGAAAGTTGCCCAAGGCAACAGGCTAGTCAGTGGAAGAATCAGGATTCAAACCAAGGTGAAAAGGTTCCAGTGTCCAAAGCTCTAGGTCTGTCTTGCCATGTTCTGATTACTATTCTACCGTGACCTTTCCACAAAGGTGAACTTCAAAATCTGGTTTAGTCACACACACTATTCTTCACAACCACCTAGTCTGCTCACTTGTACGTACTCTTCACTATCATCTTTGAGTTCCAGAGTTAGAGGTTTTCAAGTTTTGGTTTTTTTTAAAGATTTACTTATCTCTATACAAGAACCGGGGTACAGGCCAGAGGTGCGGGAGGGTGAGAGGAGTCACCAGAGACAGAGTGGGGAACAGAACAGGCAGACGGATGAGATAACTGCTGAGGGGAGCAGCGGGCGAGACAGGAGGCCTGTCCCGCCACGTGGGACTCTCCCTGACCAGCCCAGAATCAAACTGGCGCTGCAGAGGCTGCAGACAGCTTCACAGCGCTGCGCTCAACCTGCTGTGCCACCGGGGAGGCCCTATTTTTTGGTTTCTAAATGGTGGTGGTGGTGGTAGGAAAAAGCTGTCTCAAGAAGGAAGCAGAAGCCAATAAAAGCACAAGTGCTCTGATTGATAGAGTAGGTGACAGGTTCTAGAATACAATCTGACACAGTGATCCTCAGAGGGGCTTTGAACCCAAGTTTGAAAACCGCCATTCTTGAATACGTTCCCCACTTTCCTTGATAATTTTAGTGCTAGGTTCGCACTTCTCACTATCTAGGCTTGTCTCCCAGATCTTAAAATCTAGCTCATCCCCTTCATGATCTGACCTTTTATCTTTGCCTTTATACACTTTTAGTTTCAGTAACCTCTGTGGTCCTTGACCTTTGTCCTGTCCTACTCCCAACACAGACCAAGTATTATTTCAAATGCGGCCCTTCTCCAAGCTTAGATTCTTTGGTTTTCATTGTACCAGTCTCTAAGCCCAGGGCACCTTTGCCAGCTTGTATTCACTGGGGAAAGGAAAGAAACTATTCTAAACTTTGTTAGAACGGGACTGATAAAATTTTTTTCATAAATACGTAATTAACCTCAACTGCAATCCTTTTTCCATCAATAATGCTGAAGAATTCCCCTTGGCAGTTGCTACAGTCACTTCCACAATGAACACTGGTCAGCACTCAACTTTACCTCTACTTCCTTCACCTTAGCAAATAGTCAGGTATGATCAAAGCCCTCTAACTTCTGGCTCTTAGCAGAGATCTTAAAAGGGCCTTATAGTTTTAACTCATTTTTTTAGCATTCGAATCTTCTGTCCGTTCACCCTTTGAAAGAAGTAACACTGTTTAAAGACTAACTCTTCTATCTATGCTCCAGCCATCCCCTCATCTTAGAGCTAGTTTCTCTTTGGTATCAATCTCTTACCCTCAATCTAAAAGTACTCTCAAATTTTCCTACACTAAATACACTTTTCTCAACAGTCTTAGGCTGTTGGCCTGTGTTTTTCTTTACTTTGTATGCCAAATTTTCTCTAGCACTCTGTAATTTGACTTCTTCAAAGTCAGTAACTTCTTAACTGCCAAACACAAGACTTTTCCCTCATGAGATTATTTTTGCTTCCTCATTCTGGAAACTCCTCTCTTTTTGGGCACTGACTGCACTAGACTGGCTTTATTTCTTCTTTAAATCTTCTTAGCCTCCTTGCCTTACTTTTTTGTCCATGAAGCTGAACGTTCCCTCAAATTTTCTCAACCTTAGCTACTTCTCCACTTAGATTACTTGGCTAGCATGACAAATGTAATGTCTAAAATCACAGTTCTCAACTTCCACCGATCCAAAAAGTTCTTCTCAAAAATCTTCATTTCCATTAACAGCACTAAGTCAATCATAAGCTTGGGAGTCATCTCTGACTTTTCCTACCAGATGAAATACAAATTGTTTAACTTAGTTTCTAAGGTCTTTTCCCCCTATACTTCTGAACAATATTTCGGAACATCCTCATCCACATATTTATCTGTTTAAAGTTTAACTCATAGGTTTCATATTTAATCTCACTTCATTATAGTTAATGTGCACATTTCAGTAGAAGCAACTGCTATCATTTTGCTTTCACTATAATTATTTGGGCAAATTCCTTGTCTCCTTTTGTAACTTGCTATTTACTTGACTCTATACTGAACAGTTTTTAATCATTCATAATGCATTTAGCATTGTATCATAAATAGCACACACTATTGCAGAGAATGAAAAATTCACTGGATCAATCACCATCCTGCCAGGACACCCGAAATCACTCTGGGTCTTTCAAATAGAGGTAATTTAATACCGGAAGCTGGTTATACAGAAATTGGAAGAGCAGAAATATTAAAGAGGATATGGTAAGAGAACGCAGTCATTGGCAGGAGTGGGAAACCCCTACCTTTGCTATGCAGGAGAAACTATAAAAAGAAGGACCAGGAAGTTTAGTGGTAACTGACAAGGAACCCAGAACTAGGATTGCCTAGTGAGCTACAACTACAGTGAAGATTGCTGGAAGGAGAGCCACAGAAAATAAGGGTAAGCAGCGAAGGAAGAAATATCCAGTCAACTTCCCAAATGCAATGTACCACTTTTCTGATAGTGCCCCCTACTGATTGCATCTACAGAAGAGAAAAGGCAAGGAGACCTTCAGTGGGATAAGGCAGGCAATGGCAGACACAATTTTATTGTCTAGAAACTATCAAAGCATAAAACACAAGAGCACTTACTATGAAACTTAAGTTGTTATTCTGAGTATTACACCTTTTCAATGCCTAGACCCTAAGCATTATTTTTGTTTGTGGGACTCCCCATGTAATGAGAGGCAGGACTGGCTTTCCACCATGAAAAATGAAAGGAAGGCTGAGTGTAGGCCTATGATTTCATGAATGCTTCTGTCTGGAACATTGAGTCTAAAACACAGTAATATGCAGAGAGAGAATTCAAAATGGCTTCTGCAAAGCTGAATTCCACAGTACGACACCAGGGTCGGGAGCCCTGAATCAAGCACCATGGCAGTGACAGCACCATCGGTACCAAGGAGCAGACACTTCGATGACAGTCCAGGCCATCCCTTGCTTCCCTCATCTGTGAATTCCTTTCCTCCTACTTAGTTCCTCTGTTTGCAACCAACGACTCTGGTAAGCTGTAACTGACATAAGCGTATGTCTGGAGCCTCTGATGTGTTCTTATTTGAGTTTAGAATGCTAGAGTGATGTTATGACACTGCATATGCACATATCATTTGATTTTATAAAGTGATCATTTGGACAAATCATGTTACCAAAAATTGACATTGGTACCTTTTCCAAGGTGAGAAGATTTATTTCAGACTGTAGACGGATTTCTGGTTTGTTGTTTTGTTGATCCTTGAATTGATGGAATTCCTTCTCCAAAATTTTATACTTATTTTCAGCATCATTAAGCTGTATTAACAAAAAAAGGCATTATAGCTATATGGTAAAAACAATATGCAAAGTTTAATGTTAGGAAATAAATGTCACTGTTAAACTAAATTCTCTAAGACATGTTCACAGTAGGAAATTTAGAAACTAGGAGAATTATTACTAACCTGAGTAAATTTATTTAATTAGCAATCTAAAAATCTACTAAATCAACTGATTAAAAAGATTAAACTTTTAAAACAAACAAAAAAGTTTGAATCTTATGAACAAGGATGTAAGAAATTTATATTTGCTATTTATTCATATATATTTTACAAGTGTCATGAAAACATTTTCATTCAGTAGCAAATGAAAAAGTCACCCTAAAAAATAGTGACACTTTATTACATATGACATGTCAAGTATAAACAACTGAGCATTACAGATAGGCCTGATATGACTGTTTTCATCCCTCACCTAAGTGTAACTTTAATGTATCATCTATTGGCCTTATAATTTGATACCATATGAATTTCACAATCTACATAGCACTACAACTACATAGCACCATAGCACAATCTACATAGCACTACAAGCTATTTTAAAGATTATTTGGCCAACTCCTGCATGTTTATCAGAGAGATTCTCAATGGAGAGTTACCTAAAATATAGTGCAGTCTCAAGCACTATAATTGTAAGGGGAGGAAAATGAATGTAGTCCTTACCCGGAAATTAGGAAAAGAACATGTAACTAACTTAACAGAAACAGTTCTTTAAAAACCCTTAATTTCCAGAATACAAATAAACTCACTCAGTGTAAAGGTATACAAGGTACTTGATCCAACCTGTTGCTGAAGTCGGTGTTTATCCTCCTCTAGCTGCTTGATCTTCAGTCTCTCTAGTTCTACCTGGTGAGTGCAATCTTCCCTGGCCCTCCGGATGGAGTCCTGAAGCTCCTGCAGGTTCCGCTCACGTTCGGACTTCAGCTCCTTTCGTTCTCTTTGAAGCTTAAAACAAGTGCATCTTTAAGAGCCTGGCTTGTTACCAGCTGCACTGTACTGTTCAATAGCATCATCTATAGTAAAATGTCCAGAATTCATATCCTTTGTGGTATTAATATTTCACGTTTAGTTACTGAAAAGATTGAAATTACATCAACGTCCAAATTTCTTCTTTTAGAAACATCTTTAATTAGTCTTAGTATTGGGAACAAGTATTCATGATATGACAAAATTTTTATAGATTTTCTAAGATTTCTCGATCAGTTTAGTTGCTAAAAGGTAAAATTAGGGTGCTATGCTAAGACAATTTTAAGAAGCATAAATTTAGGATTCTAGAAGAAAATACTTTGAAACAGCCTTTACAGAAATCTAAGTATTTTGGTGAGTAAAATTTAGTAAGACCTGACAGATCAAAACTAGCAATACTATTAACCTAATTTTTCCTGTTCCTGGGATCTGACCTTTAATGGACCAGGAAGAGGGATAATCACCTTCTTCCTGAAAACAAAATAAGACTCCTAGGCTCCTGAACGTGGGCTACATTTCCTTTCTTCTCTAGGTGCAATTATCCATTCCCTCATATAACGGTACAGTTAAGCAAAAATCTCCACTACTGCTAAAGTCAGTCAAAGGTGGCTGAGTAACAGTGAAGCATTTCAGGTAATGAAGAGTATTCTCCAATTTTTCATATTCTAACATGGACGATATGCTTTTATCACTTGAAGAGCAGTTTTCTCCAAAATGTCTGAAAGGCAATTTCCATGAACTGTGCAAAATAAAGCTAAATGCCACATGAATACAGTACCTCTGATTCCGCACTGGCAAGCTGCTGCTCGCGCTTCTCTAAGTCAATCAGGGTTTTTTGAAGCTTTCCTTCTAGAATCGTATATTCAGTCACCTAAAATACAATAGGTTACTTTCTCCCAAATTCAAAATGGCAAATATTATTTTACTGAAACAGGAGCTGAGAACAGGAAAAGCATGAATTAGATCTACCAATGCAAACCAGAAATCCTTTCATTGTACTTTAAGGCAGGAGGCCCAGCCAGCTTCTGCTTGGATATCTTTAGTGGCATTCAGTCTCCAGACTGCTTCTGCAGCCAGAATCCCTGCTTGGCGCCTAGCCCAGCCCCCCAATTTTTATAGGCATAAAGGCCTGCCCTGCTCTGTTCTTACAAATTGAGTCCCATTCAGGATAAGTGCTCTTACCTGCTCACCACATACTTTGGCTTCTATCTTTTACATCCCGACTGATCATTCTTAATAGGACTTTCTGAACCAATTTCTCCGTCCTTGTCACCAGCTGGTTTCTAGATCCCAAGACCCATCCTGATCTCTTTACTCCTGTCAAAAAAGTCCTGGTTTCATGTTTTTTAGAAACCCAACCTTTAATCTTGTTTCTACCTCTTTATTCTTATCCAAGATAAACAAAAGTTTCAACTTATATATTATTTCCATATTGCGAATATCTTAGTCTAGAATCTAGACTGCAGATTAAATCCAAGTTCCTTCAAAAGAGTGGTAACCAGATGTGATTTCACTTAGTATAAAAAGTACATTTATGTTTGGGGAGCCTAGTCACATTGTTAATGTTAAGGCAAATCACCAAGGTTTTTGATTACATATAGTAAATATGTAATTATACCAATTGTACAAGTGGTTGTTTTAGTCTGTAGAAATTGCCATTTGCCCTAGTTAAACTTTGATGACTTAGGCATAGCATACCAAATAATCATTTATATACTCTGTTAACTCTAACACCTTCTACTGGTTCATCTACAAAAACGTGTTACGCATGCCTTCCATTTTTAACTAAATCACTAATAATTGCCAAATCCTGAGTGTCACACATCAAAAGACTTATGAAAACAGAAAGTGAACACTGGTCTTCGCGAGGTTTGGCTTCGGATGCCATCTCCTCACGTACTACATAACCTCCTTGTGTGAGCTCATGTACCATACACCAAGAACTGCCAGGTTTATAGAGCAAAGTCAAACTTCCCCTCAAGTTTTCAGATATCTATACCCAAATAGCTGAGGAACATGCCAGTGTTCCCCATTTAGCTCAAACTCAAAAATGTATAAGTACCTGAAATCATAATCCTTTTAACTTTAATATTTGTTGCGTGCCTACCAAACATGGGGCAAAACACAAAGTCCTATGACACCTATATTATGAGGGAAAACATATAAGTGGATATTTGATGCAATAATAGGCAAATGCCATAAAGAAAAAGCAAGATGAGTGAATAGTAAGCGCATGGGGACAGGGAGAGCTGTCACTGTTTGGGATATGGTGGTTCTAGAAGGCCTCAATCAAGTCACTTAGGGCAGAGACCAGAAAGTATCCCTGAAAAACAATCTGTAGATCCTGAGGATGGGAAGGGGGCTTAGTAGAGTTCCAAAGAGGGGCAAAGAATGTTGGAAGGGATATCAAAAAGGAACTATAACAATCTGAGAGATCGTGATTGCTCAAAGAGTAATGTCCGAGGTGGATGAAAGTAGTTAATTTCCAGGATACATTCTAAATATGGAGCCTAGACAATTTACTAATGAACCAGATGTGGCATGAGTCACAGATGACTTGGTTTGTACCCTAAGATGGGGACTAGTAAGAACGAATTTACACAGGATAAAGAGTTTACTTTCAGACACATTAAATTCGACTTCCATATTAGACAATTAGCTGGCAGTGAAACGTACACAGCTGAATAGTCAAGTGTAGGATCCAGGGAAGAAGCACAGTAAGAAAGTAAATAAACATACGAAACACGCAAAAGGTAATAACCTGTATATAACAAGAAGAAAATGGATGAAAGCATCTGAGGAGTGAGTGTAGAAAGAGACTCAAGACTGGGTCCTAGGCTGCCAATAAAGCCAACAGAAGTTGGGATAAAGAGAACCTAACATGAAAATCGGAAAACTAGGAAAGGGTGTGGGCAAACAGTTGTGATAGGAAGTCACATACAAGAGGGAGGGCAGAGCAGGCCCAGAAAGTTGTAATCATAAATTAGTTGAAGACAAATTCATCAGCTAACCATTATTGACTGGGTTCTGTGATAATGGTAGATTTCATAGTAAAAAGTGAATTGTGAAGGGAGGACAAGAATGACAAACGTGTTGGCCTCTGGAAACAAGTTTGGTATAGTTGAAAATATTTTACTTGACTCCACAGCCTCCAATCAAGTGTTATATTTTATTTGGGGGAAAGTTTATGTGTAACTGAAGAAAGGGAAAAATCACCAAAATAACAATGTGCTCTTTTTCAGGTAACAAAATGCTCCCTCTGAAATGGCCTCAAAAACCAAAAAAAAGTAAGTTCTAGATTAAAAAAGCAGATGAATTACCACAATATGTTCTTTATGTGCAGATAATATGCATGACATAGTCATTCACTATTAGGAAGTACTAATATAGTTTGGTTCTTACTTAATGTATTTTATTTACTGTAGATACTTATTGCCAAGCAATTCAAGATGAACTGGAGAATAAGCTCCTAATTTTGGACAGAATAGCAAAAATAAATGATTACATAATGTTCCACCAAAATCACATAGACTCCTTCAGGTAAACTTTCAAAATACTGAAGAAGTTATGCACTACATTAAAAATGTCAGGCAAAAAATTTTAAAAGGTAAATACATTATCAATATCATATTTTTTATGTTTGTATTCTGAACATTTAAAAGATTTCCTCATATTGATAAAAAGTTGCTTTTTCCTCCACATTGAGGAAATTTTATGAGTCAAAAGTTAGAAAATGAATCCCATGCTAGCACATCCTAGTTCACAATATTCTTTCAGGGTAAGGCATATTAAGAAAAATGACTTGTTAACTGTCAAAATGCATTTTAGTTGAAAGAAAACAGCAAACTGAAATCTACCTTTTGAACATAACTAATTCAAACAGCTTGGTCACTGATCAGGGACTCATCAATTCAAGCTGAAATGGGGCAAGAAATGGTATATATACACAGCAACTAAAAAATGAGACAATCTTTACTACCAAAATGACAACAAAAAATTAATGGTGAGGGTTTTATCCTGCAATAGAAGGTTTGACTATTTGTCACATTAACTTTTCATACTTTTTCATGATTTGAGTTTCACAAATCTCGTCTTAAAAACTCAATTAAAAAATGGAGATTTTTTTCTTAGCTCTCCATTCAGATTCAATTAATATATAGTACTACTTGTATGTTTATGTGCTTAGGATTCTAGTTATTACAGTTTTGATTATTTTGACATTTCTTCTTAATAGAGGCTTGCTATCTCTTGTTATCTTTTTCCAGTTTACTAAAGCTCACTGGTCTTTCACGTTTTTAATAGCTGAAAATTAAGTTTGACTTCAAAATAATGGTTAACTTTGTCTAAGGTCTTGGGGACTTCTATGTCCTCTTAGAAAACACTAACTGCCCTCCTCTATAAAGACAAATTGAACAACATATGAAACAACTGTTTTCAGACACTGAACAACAGGCAGCACATGACTCTGATCCCTGAGAGACAGAAACAAACGAAAGTCAGTAAGACCACCGGGAGGCAGTTTCTAGAGTGTGCCGCCAGAAGGGATGCTAAACAGTCTAACAATCTTGCTGAGTTGAGGCAGATTAGAAAGTCCAAGGGAACTAAAATTTGTAAGAGGGACACAGGAAAGCAACTGGTTGAACAAGTCTCAGAGTTCAGCAAGACTGAGAACAGTCAGCATTCCCTCTGGAGGACTGGACACACTAGGCATCAAGTACAGTCCATAGGACAGCATTTTTCTAAGTAGCCCACCACTAAGGGGGGCTCTGGCTGCAACGTAACAAAGTGTAAAGGGACTGATATACCAAGTAACTTCAATGCATAAAGGAACACCACAAAAATCTGCTGCCAGCATTGTAAAATTCACAATATCTATCATCTAATAAAAAATCACCAGGCAGGGCCTCCCTGGTGGCACAGCAGTTGAGCACTGGGCTGCGAAGCTGCCCACAGCCTCTGCAGCGCTGGATCGATCCCTGGACGCTGGGCGAGGGTCCCACATGGCAAGCAGACCTCTCCTGCCGCCTGCTGCTCCCCTCAGCCGTGTGTTTCGTCAGTCTGCCTGTTCTGCTCTCCGCTCTGGCTCTGGTGAATTCTCTCACCCTCCCACGCTTCTGACTGTGCCCAGTACTTGTACAAATAAATAAATAAATCTTAAAAAAAAAAAATAAATACCAGGCATAGAAAGAAGTAGAAAAATGTAACCAAGAGAAGAGACACCTGTGAAATCAATATGTATCAAAATGATAAGAGATGCTGGAATTAGCAGTAAGGCTATTGCAAATATATTCCAGAAGGTATTACTCAAGAATGTAAAGAAAAAAATGAATATGATAAAAAGTGGAGTGTTAAAGATGGAATATAGCAGGGCCTCCCTGGTGGCGCAGCGGTTGAGTGCTGGGCTGCGAAGCTGCCTGCAGCCTCTGCATCGCTGGTTCGATCCCCGGCCGCCAGTGAGGGTCCCACATGACGCACAGACCTCTCCTGCTGCCCGCTGCTCCCCTCAGCAGTGTACTTCGTCAGTCTGCCTGTTCTGCTCTCTGCTCTGGCTCTGGTGAATTCTCTCACCCTCCCACGCTTCTGACTGTACCCAGTGCTTGTATAAATAGATAAATAAATCTTAAAAAAAAAAAAAAGGATGAATATAGCATATGAATTCAAAAATTATTCTAAAATGTATTAATGGCAAAGTAGACCCATTAGATGAAAAGATTGGTGGATCCAAAATCACAGCAAAATCCAAAAAGCACAGAACACCTTACACAGAGAAAGCTTTCTTCAGCCACACCCCATGACCCATTCATTCACCACATACAGGCCAATATATAGGCACTTTCTTCTTTTAATTTCTATGCAAGTGATTACCTTTTTCTTCACTAGTGATTCTCTCTCTCGATCCCTTTTCTTCCATTCCTCTGCAAGAGCTTTCATATGAGCCAGTTCCTTCTGCTTTAACTACCAAAAAAAAAAAAAAAAAAAAAAAATCAGAAAAACCCTAAATATTTAAAAGTTAGTTCCATACACTCTGTTTCATACTTCAGTAAAAGTAGAAATGAAGGTTACGAATCAAAGACAGGGCCTCCCCTGGTGGCGCAGCAGTTGAGCGCTGGGCTGCGAGGCTGCCCGTAGCCTCTGCAGTGCCGGTTCGATCCCTGGCCACCAGCGAGGGTCCCACATGGTGCAAAAGACTTATCCTGCCGCCCGCTGCTCCCCTCTGCAGTGTAATTCGTCAGTCTGCCTGTTCTGTTCCCCACTCTGGCTCTGGAGAATTCTCTCACCCTCCCGCGCTTCTGACTGTACCCAGTGCTTGTATAAATAAAATAAATCTTTAAAAAAAAAAAAATCAAAGACAAAGTGTAGGGGATTCAAATCCTTCAGTGTGGCTTTGTAAAGCTCACATCTTCAGTATTTCTTTAAGGATTTTTTTTTTTCAAAAGGACTAGATAGGATATCCATGGAACATAGAAAAACCTGTTATGGAGAAGGTGAACAAAAATAGTTCTTAGTAACATTTAAAAAGTAACCTGATTTTCAAAAATGTCTTCTTGCATCTCTTTCCACATTTCTAGCTCAAGTGCTGCTTTGTATTCTAAGGTTTCACGTGGCTCTGTCTGGATTTCTGAAGGACAAGGTGCTGGAGGAAGAGAAGATGGCTTCTGTTGTGCAGCAGATAAACCCTACGATTTGAATTGTAAAAAATAATTGGAAACATAAAGCATTTGCAGAGATGCAACACTAAAGAATAATTTGTTAACATTCGATGCTACTTACCTGAGATGAATCAGAGACAAAAATCTCACGCATCTTCACTAATCCATAATCTTCTAGAGTCACTGTGTAAGAAAGATCTATTATCCTGTTGTTTGACCTACAATTGAAATCAAAAATATCTTAAAATTCAGTTCATTTCCCCAGTGGTATAACACTAAGTAGGCAACAGTTCTTGCACCTGACAGTACTTGCTACTGAAATTGCAGCAGCTTCTATAGCCTTCAAGAGCTGCCGTGTACATGACTTTATTTGATCATAAATATTTACATTAGGAGTATTAGCTCATGTGAAATAGTCATTCAAAAACAATGTAAAATGTAGTAATGAATTTGTGAAGTAAAATAAAAAACCAACCCCTGCTCTCTAACTATGTGTATATTATTTTCTAGGATGACAACATTTGTATATAAATCTTATTGAATATGAGCATTGCTTCAGATAAATCTCCTACTTTAGGAATTATCCTAACATGGTGAGTACTTCTCTCTGTCACAGAACTGCACAAAGCTTTATCATTAAATAAAAACAAAACATTCAATAAATGTATGCTACAAAATTAGAACTCTTGATTAATCAACTTTTCCCACTTTTGCTCGTATCAGATTTTAGAAGAATAAACTAAACTGAAATATTATATATTTTAGGTAGCTTTCCTAAAATTTCTCCATCTATAGCGCACAGCAATAAAAGTGAATATTTATAACTAAAAAAAAAGCACTAAAATAACTTCTAGTAATGATTCTTTTGCCAGAAGAATACATTGAGAATAAAGACTTTCAATGAACAGGAGATGAAACACAAAGAAATTAACCAGACTATGTGATTTTCTGGAATACCCATTCCCAGATTTTAAAAGTGAATAAAAGTTGTACTAAAACCTTTGCTCTCCAGAAGTGACTGTGGCTAGAGAAGAAATTTCAATACTTTTAGACTTCAGTTTCTTACTAACCCTGATTTCCTTCTACGTAAATCCTAAAAGTCCTTTTTTCCTAGTAACAATATACTGATTTGATATTTATATTTAATGTGTCAGTTATACTTCAATAAAAAAGTATGTGATATATCTTCAATCCAATTTAAATTTCTAGTGTCAAATTTAAAAAGATCATTCAACAAATATTATTTTCTCTAAAATATGTGAATTAAGGTGGCAATAAATTTCACTGTAAATAATAAATCATTTTAAAAAATGGGAACCATAACATTCTCAGTTTTTACATTTGCGGCAAAAGTTAAGATACAAATAGAAAAATAGCCCCAGACATCTCCAATGCAAAAAATGTAGGCATGCATCATAAATTTGACCTTGAATTACTAAAAAAACCATAGTCTAAATTTAAACTTTTCAGGCTAAAGAGAAGAGGGGTAACCTAATAGTCTGAGTAAGGGTTTGGTACGAGTGTCAGGAACTGAAAAGCAAAGTGGGATGTAGCCCCCAGAGGTCAAGAAGATCAGAAAAAAGAGGTTTTGAAAAGATGAAACTGTAGCTAGCTTATCAGCGTCATTAACATGAATAAAAAAGGCAAAGATCAATTTGCCGAACGCATTACCCTTGCGCTGCTATAACGGGCACACTTTCACTGTAAGTTTGACGCCAACACTGTTCACCATTAGAGCCTAGAAAGCGAGATTTTTCTGAAGACAAGACGTTGGAAAGCTGGATACGGGCAATTCCCAGAAGTGAATCTTTACTCATTTTATCCTTGTGCCATAATTCAACCAGCAATGGAACTCTAGGGAAGAGAGAAAGAGCAGTTCGTCAACTGTGAACTTTGAATTAGCCTTTCCTGATTCCTTTTGAATCTCCTTAATGTAAGCAAAGATTTTGTCACTTGGAATGTAAAGGCTCAATTCCACAGGTAACTAATGAGAAATGCTATTAAATTTTCTATACCTTTCCATGTAATAAAACCCATCACATACTTTTCTTCCGACAAATAAAATCATTCTGGGTGACCCTTCAGGCTTCCTACAGTCATTTAATGAACCAATGATTAAAAACAAAATATTTACTATTTATCATCACATATTAGAAAAAGCTAAGACTACTTTTTAAAGCTACTTCATTACTCAGTGTTTTAACAAAGTTAAAACAAAAGCTGCTGTGGATTTAACCCTCTAGAAATTTAACCCTCTAGGAACCCTCAGACAAAAACTGCTGTGGATTTAACCCTCTAGGAATTCCTCTTTAAAATGTGTATTTTCAGGATTAACTTGGGAAAACCATACTATATACACAATGTATACAATACCTTAAGAAGGTATCTTGCAGCTGATAAGGCATAGTTGCAAAATCAAATGCACAGTAAGACTGGGGAAGAAAAACTTCCATGTTTTTCCTAACTTCCACAGGAGGATTCGTCATAATAGGAGCGGCACTTCCAAAAAACGGATATGAGTACCTAGAATTAAAAAAATAATACAAAATTTTACACTACAACACTACAGCTTACAGAGGAGATTTATAGTTTGTTGGTAACATTCATATTATGCTTCTTTTTAAAGCAAATCAATTTTTTCTAATTAAAAATGGTACGAACAGGGCCTCCCCAGTGGCGCAGCGGTTGAGCGCTGGGTTGCGAAGCTGCCCGCAGCCTCTGCAGCACCGGTTTGATCCCCGGCCGCCGGGCGAGGGTCCCTCATGGCGCGCAGACCTCTCCTGCCGCCCACTGCTCCCCTCAGCAGTGTACTCTGTCAGTCCGCCTGTTCTGCTCCCTGCTCTGGCTCTGGTGATTTCTCTCACCCTCTGGCACCTCTGACTGTACCCAGTGCTTGTATAAATAAATAAATAAATATTTTTTTAAAAAAAGGTACGAATACATTATGTTTTGTTTTTTTTTAAGATTTATTTATTTTTTTATGCATACAAGAGCGGGGGTACAGGTAGAGGTGTTGGGGGCGGGAGAGAGGAGTCACCAGAGACAGAGTGGGGAACAGACAGGCGGACCAACTGAAATACACTGCTGAGGGGAGCAGCAGGTGAGGCAGGAGAGGTCTGCTGCGCCATGTGGGTTGCTCCCTGGCCAGCCGGGAATGGAACCCGCACTGCAGTGGCTACGGACAACTTTACAGATTGCATCATAACCCCCTGTGCCACCAGGGAGGCCCGGTTTTATTCTTATTTGCATAATTTTAAAACATGATATTTTCAGCACTGCTATAAAAATTTGAAATTCTAGAGAAAATGTATTATTTGAATAGCACTACTTCCCCAAGTTGCTTTATAGGTAATCTTTCAATTATCTCCTAAGGTAGAAAAGGAAAATTCTGGTGTTTTGAAGATAACACACCAAATAAGGAAATGACAGGCATTTTGATACACTATAAAAAGACAAAGATTTAGGAAAAAATAAGAAGACCATTATACAGAGACTAAGCTGCCAGGGGCTTAGGAGTTTCCTGAGGGAGTGGGTGCTGTCTTCACCAAGTCTGTCCTCCCAGGAACAAACAAGCAGTTCCCACCATATAGTAATAAATCAAGAAGATATTGATGAATTTAATTTCTAAGCTTATACTTTCATAACCTTAACATTTTAAGCAGACAGGTTTATCAGGAAACAGAGAAAGGAAAAGAGACAGCTGCATAATCACAGGCAGGCAGAGAGGACAGCTAAAGAACAACATAACAGAATTTGTTCCTTTCATCTTAAAAATCCCATCAGATTAAATGGAAGAATACCTAGCTATGGTGAACTTATTTTGTATTTACAGTCAAATATAAAGATATAATAGTTTAATTTCATCCATATACAACTAGAGTGTGAATCCTACTAGTATAAATTGCTTTTCCTGAAAGAAGAATCCTATGCATCCCCTCTATTACTATATAATTACATGCTCACTGAAATTAAGTCCCCTATTACTCCACTACAGGATGTACTGCTTTAAAAGAAAAAGAAAACACAGTAAAGGTAATTATTGCAAGTTAAACTTTCAAAAACCTGTGTTGCCTCACAAATTCCATTATATAGTTTCAAATTACAACTTCATTCCAACGCAGAGCAAAACAACACATAATTTATTCAATACAAAGTTAAATGGCTAGCATTTTTTAAAGTGCCATAAAATAACGCAGACAGAAATTTAGCAGTAGTCCATATCAGGTGAATACTATATAGAGGATCATAACTATTTCCTTGGTTTAGAATATCCTTTCCCCTCTGCCAAGTAACTACTAGCCTCTCTCACACACTGACTGGTTTCTGAATCTGTCTTCTTGATTCAGTTGATCTCTTTTTTTTATATGACCCCTGCACCCCTAATATCAGGCATACTACAGGCATAATACAATCTTTTAATGATTAAAACCATGGCCCTTAAGGCAAGAAGGAAACACAGAAATCACCGTTAGTGCTTTCTAAGTGGCTTGTGCAGGCTTCCACCTCACATGCTTCTAATAAGGTCACATCATCTTAAGAGATATCTTAAGAGCAGATTCTTGAGCAGCAGAAGAGAGATCTCAGTTAAAGGAGCAGATGGAAAAAAGATAAACTAAAGAATAAGTAATGAAACTTATTTTTAGAAATAAGTTTTAGAAGTCATACAAACTGAAAAAAAACTATGAGAAAACCTTTTTCTAGTCTTTGATTTTTGAACTAATATATTATAGTTATGATTTTCAACCTCTAGTATGAGGTAAAATATCCAAGGTAAGTGGTCGTAGAAGACTTCCATTCTATGAATTCACAATTACACTCATCCTTTGATTCTGTCCATTATTTACACCAAAGCTTGAAGAAGATTGGAAATAATCTGATAAGGATTCAGAGAATTTAAAATTCAGATGCATGGATGAACTGATTTAGGCACGTGAAAGGCGGGTCTGCCTCATTAATAGCAGGAAACAATGTGCAGTCACTGACACTCCCGAGAAGGGCAATCCAAGATGGCAGAAAGGTTCTGTCACTGTAGTCACATAAGGAACCACAAATCTATTGCAAATGCTAATGTTTACTCCAAAAGAATTTATGAGGAGACACTAAATACTCTAAACTAAAACACATTACTGTATTACAGTTAACTTATATCTCAGCCACAAGTCTATGAAAATATATTAAAAACAGACTGTTGTGTAGTCATTTCACTGAAATATGTTTTTCAATTCTTTATATAAAAAAATGTAGACATTCCACTTACAGTCCATTAAGAATGTTTTTTAGATTTATAGCTATAAAATGCAAATACTAGAAATACAACCTCCAATAGTAATAGTTTTATGGAAAAATCAGATACCACTACTATTTTTGACCTGTGGCATCTTTTCCACTAAACAGCTCATTTTAAGAGTTGCTATATTTTAAACAGCAGCATTAATAAATTATTTTAAGTATCTAGAATTATTCCACCAGAACAGGTAAGACTATTAGTTTTCAAAGCACCAATGCCATTCTGGTTTAAGTTCAAAGTTATTAGAATACAATCTTACTCTAGTCCATTGATTTAATAAGTGTTATTTGGTGACATTTCTGTCTTTGCAACTCCCCAAACAGACGCAAGGCATTTCACCCCAGAAAATAATACTTTGAAACAAGTTCAAATCACACCTTAAAATACAGTTGATGGGAAAACCAACTTCCAAGTCATGGATACTCCTTAAGTCTATTGAAAAGCAAAAATGATGTGATGTTGCTGGAACAGCAATTTTCTGTCCTGAAACTATTTCTGAAGCAATGGACGTAGTCACTGGCTGGACCAGTGAGGCAGGTACAGAAGAATTGATGGCTAAAAGAAACATAAAAATAACAAAGAAAAAACAATTCCACTAAATTATTCAGATAATTTAAAGATATTATCTCATTTACATTTACGCATTGAAGCAAGGGATATATTAGGTTTAATAAACATATGAATAATAAATCAATCTCTAACAGTGATGAGCTCCAAGTTATTGGGTTGTCAGAAAAGTCATGATGTATTTTTTCTTTATTTTCTATGCAAACGTGTCATGATTTTTGCAACAACACAATATATAGGCTTTAATTTTCATCATAGAACTACGTAAAAAAGGGGGGGGGGCTTACGATCAATATAAAATTACAAAACTTAAAAGCACAGGCACTGATACATACATTACTGGGATGACAGCAGTCTGGCAGGCACTACATTTCCAAGAGGTAGCTGAACATAAGTTAGCATTCAGAGGGCTGTATTTGAGACTTGAGGCAAATGAAATTACATCACTTTTTAAGTTTTTTGGCTACTTCAGGTATATATGACATCATCTAACAGAGAGCTAAGACTTGAAGAGAGAGGTATCTAGTCCAATTCTATCATGGAGCAGAGATGTTGAATGAGTCTTACAGCTACTGAGTGACAGAGCTATAACTTGCACCCATCATTTTTAACTCCTAATCCACCAGTATTACTTTTAATTACTAAATATAACTGTAGATCCTTATGCAATGGACGGAAAATGTTTATCCAACTGGATAAATATGCATGTTTAGACTCTCAACTGTAGGATAAAAAGTGATGACTTAACTGTACAAAGTAGTTTTTTCCCTAAAATTCCTATGGATGTAAGACATTTGATAGCTTACTAAAGATCTATTTGAGAGAACTGTCTTTCATTTTGTTTGAATAGGCTATCATTTCTAGTTTAAGACACTGTAATTACATTAAGTTTTTTTATACCATCACACATTATTAGTTCTTTACAAAACTCAAATGCTACTTAGAACCAAAAAAACTCAGATTTTACAGTCATCTAATAAACAATGATCAAATACCTAAAAGCTCTGCAAAAAGAACATCTTACCCTTTGGATTCGGTTTTGGGTCCTTATCAAACTGCAAGCTTTCCACTTCACTTTCTGTTGCGTCATCTTTTGTGGGAGGTGACTGGCTGGGAGGCAGAACAGGGGACACGCTTGGAGATTTGGGCCCAGTAAGTGTCTTCTCCTTTATGGGGGTTAAAACTTTCTTCTTTGAATGCTGTGGCTCATGTTCATTCTGGGTCTTTAATTCAATTAAAGACTAAAAACAATTTTTAAATAAAGTATAATTTGCAAAGAACTTTCCTTCATAATTAAGCAAAAAACTTGACGTTGTTTTTTAGAAATACAAGCTTCCTTTCCCAGTTTGGATATTCCTAGTCTACTTTTCTTCATAATTTGCAAATTTTCTTATAGCATCTAGGACCAGAAAAAGGAAGATGAATAGGAAGGAAATATGATATCCAGAGCTGAGTACCAAAATACATATTAATAGGTAAGAAGGGATATTTGATCAAAGAGGTCAGATATAGTATCTGTGGAAATGCTTGTAACACAATACAAAAGAGGCCTATATTCCTTTAAAAAAAAAAAAAAGGCTACTATGTTATTTCTCCTCTATATTGCCTCTAAAAATAAATGCATATATAGCTTTTGAACTCCCATTTCAGCTTTCTATCTTTAATTCACAAACCTATATAAAGATCGGTTCTCTGAAAGAACAGGAATCTAATACTGACTCTGGAGATATAACAAAGAAAATATGCATTCAAACAAATGCCCATCTCAGTTGCCCAAGAAGAGTATGAGGGCTGTAAGGCATTAACAAATCAAGAACCTTATCTTAGCTCAGGCTGAGTCAACCAGAATAACTACCATTAATGCAGATTCCCAGCAACTAGGCCTAAAAAATGATTTCCTTTCAGGGGAGTTCCTTTTCTGCCATTAGTCACTGATTATGAGTTGGGGGGTGGGGTGAAGGTGCGGGGAACAGTTTCCACTGTGCATGGGAAGGCGGTCCTGAAAAGTGCTGCAAGGTCACTTACAAACCAGCCATGGAAGCCACAGTGCTTTTCAGAAAGATCTTTCCAGAAAGGAGGTACTATATAATGTAGATCACTAATTAAGAGTCATCAATACTTTCTTATACTAAAGGACTGTTCTCAAGTTCAACCTTTGTGAGTAATCAGGAGAGGTAGTGGAGGAGGGGAAGGAGGGTCACTACTTGCCTGGGCATCAACGCCTTCTCTCTGCAGAGCCACAGAAACTCCCACAGTTGGGGCTAGCTCCACAGGAACAGGTGCCAGCTTTTGCTTGGCTCGGTTTGGAGGTTCAAGGGTAAAAGCACCCTCAACTGTAACTGGGCGCTGGTTGATTTCTGTACTACCCTTTTTCAGCAATCCAGTTAAAGGTATTTCTGTACTGCCAAGTGACTGATCGCCACAGCAGAGATGGATCTAAAATGAAAAGAATAATCAAAATTGGGCTTTATACTTTTCTCCTAAGCATATTAAATTTAACAAAAAGTTTATGAGTCCCAGGCAGCAAGTATAATGGAAGTTACCTTACTGACCTGAAGCGACCAAGTAATACATTCTCCCACAACTGTTAAACTGTTGATGAAACACAGAGCTTGCCAAGAACTCAACAATAATGGTATTATATCTTTTTCATTTTTTCTTTCAGTGTAGTATATACTCAAATGTTACGGCCCTTTTGTCTGTTACTTGGTGACCTGTGGTTACTCTAAGATTCTATTATGCTACTTTCCATATGCAGATTGTGTTATAAATACATTGGTTTAAGTTAAAAAAAAAAATACCACAAACACTTTTTTCTATTTCCATTTTAACATTAAACGCATATAAATTAGTAGACCCAGCCCTACTTGGAAATTACAGAATCGCAGCGTGTCTTATTCATACACAAAACACGTTAAGAATTTCTTTGGTCTCTTTTCTTGGCTTTAAGACTTTAATAATTTATCAAAAGTTTGACATTTACTATTCTTTTCCCTTAACTATTCCTTTAACTATCCCAGAATTATTCTTTTCCCTTACTATATTGAAGCTTTGACAAACTTAGCATTGACGTGACCAATTAGCTATCATTACATGAAAATACTCTTAGTTCTACCATCAGCAATGACTTAAAACTTATTTTTTTCCCCCATCTTCTCCCCACTTACCTGTAACTTATTCTTAATGGTAGGTGCAATAATGGGTTGGAGAGAAAGGATTTTTATGACTTTATTAAATATCCATGAGAATCAAACTAATAAAGATCAATGTTTTTCTTAAGGCTTGATTTGTGAGATATAGGAATGATATATTATAGAATAAAAGTAAAAAGTGCTTTTTTCCTGCATTTTATTATTTTAAATAATCTTGTTTTCTCAGTGTCTGGGATTTATCAGAACCACCCCTAAAATTTAGCTCCGTTAATATTTCTTAATGCTTCTCTTCACATCCTACCCCAAAATATAAGCAGTCTAATGACTCATCACAGTAAACAAATGACTATCTAACCCTACATTTCACTACTACAACTCAGTCCTATTAAAAGTAATCATAAAAGATGGAACAGTAATTTTCACAAGGTTCACTTTTAAATAGAGTTCAATTTAAATATAACTTACCAAAAAAATACTCAAGTCAGAGGCAGGTTTTAGAAAGCACTGGTCTCCTTGCTTTTCATAGCAGTAAGACATATATAAATTCTGAAGTCTAGTTTGATCTGCCTACTATCTCCACTAACAATAATGAAACTTTGCTAAGTTCCCAACTCTGGGCTCCAGGTTTTTATTATAAAGAACAGATACACCACTTTTCTCAGTAAGCTCCAAAAATTATCAGGAAAATTCCTAACATTTAAAAGAGGTAGCAGTGACATGACCTCTACTACTGAATTAGAGAGTGTAAGTACCTATCTAACACTTAAAAAAAAAAACCATTGCTAATAAAAAAAATTGTTCTATAGTCAATTTTCAAGGATTAGTTTTTAAACTTGCCTTCATACACCACCCAGTATTTGTCTGCAGTACTTACCTGTAGTTTTGACTGAAGAGCCAGGTAAACTCGAAGAATTTCTATACTGCTACGTATTCGAACAGATGCTCTCTCTGGCTCAAAGTTTGGATTGATCAAATCATTGAAGGGTTCATTTGTAACATCATTTCCCAATAAAGAATAGTAAAAGAAAAACTCAGGCTGTCTCTCTGGAAGTTTCATGGTACATGGAATTAACTACACATATAAAGAAAAAGAAAAGAGTATTACTTTATGAAACATTAAGATATGCTTTCCAAAAATGGATGCTAAAATTTCGATTTCTTTCAAGTCTTCAAATTAACCACTCAGAATGTAATCTTTGTGAAATTATCAGCAAACAACTAATTTGCTTAATTTTAAAGGCACACAGATCTTACAAAAAGCACAAAGAAATGAAAATATTTTTATATATTTGTTGTTTTAAAGTAATACATTTCTTTAAATTGATTCATGAATGAATGTGAATGCTCTTTTAAGAAAAAGGTCAAATATTTCATATTGTGCTTCCCCTATTTTCACATATCTTATTTCATTTTTCTTTACTCCATCTTTTACTTCATAAGTAAGTGTTTTGAATAATCTCAATATGGGCTACTTAACAACATCTTGGAGCTTCTGATAAAAGTTTGTTTGCCATTCTGTCAAAATTTGGATACCTATGAAAACTGTCAGTTGACTCTTTTCTTAAAATCCTTAAAGTTCGGGCCTCCCCGGTGGCGCAGCGGTTGAGCGCTGGGTTGCGAAGCTGCCCGCAGCCTCTGCAGCGCCGGTTCGATCTCCGGCTGCTGCCTGGCCACCGGAGGAGTGTCCCACATGGTGCGCAGACCTCTCCTGCCGCCCGCTGCTCCCCTCAGCAGTGTACTTCGGTCCTTCTGCCTGCTCTGTTCCCTGCTCTGGCTCTGGTGAATTCTCTCACCCTCCCGCACTTCTGACTGTACCCAGTGCTTGTATAAATAAATAAATCTTAAAAAAATAAAATAAAAAATTTTTTAAAAATCCTTAAAGTTCACTAGAACATTGTTAAAAATAACAGTATGCTATTGTAAAATAGTACTGCTATAAACACAGGGGTGCAGGTGCCCTTTGGAATTAATGTTTCTGTGTCCTTTGGGTAAATACCTAGGAGTAGAGTTGCTGGATCATATGCAAGCTCTAGCTTTAGTAGGTTGAGGAATCTCCACACAGCTTTCCATAGTGGTTGGACCAGTTTGCACTCCCACCAGCAGTGCAGGAAAGTTCCTTTTTCTCCACATCCTCGCCAACATTTGCTGTTGCTTGTTTTTTTTAATATGTGCCATTCTCACTGGTGTAAGATGGTATCTCATTGTAGTTTTGCTAAGTAGTAATAGCTAAGCTTTGGAAACAACCCAAATGCCCAAAAATAGATGACTGGATCAAGAAGATGTGGTACATATACACAATGGAATATTACTCAGCAATCAAAAAAGATAAACTCATGCAATTTGCAGCAACATGGATGGCACTGGAAGGGATCATGCTCAGCGAAATAAGCCAGAAAGAAAAAGAAAAATACCGGATGGTCTCACTCATAGCAGGAATCTAGAAAACCTAAATAAGGGACCAGGAAAAAGAGTAACTATAAGAAAGAAAAAATCAAAATCAACAAACAACTATAAACCAGAGACACACTATGGGGGAGGGGGAGGGGAAAGGAGAGATTAGGGCCAAAATAAGGGGGGTACAATTGTATGGGGAATATAAAAATTAAAAAAATAATAAAGAAAAAAAATAACAGTATGCTAAACAACTGACAGGCTCATCAACAGGACATGGCTTAAAATACATGATAGTTAAAAAAATGTGGTCCCTAAATCATGACAAATTGACATGAAAATGATTTGAAATGTACTGTTAGGTAAATACAAAGTTACAGGACAATTTGAATCTGTGAGAATAAAAATATTAATCCCTGAGATGGTTAGTATTCCAACTTCTGGGATCAGATCCCAAACCCTAAGCCAGCTTTTACAGTCAAAGTGTCCATTGTATGTATATACATGTTGGTTATTCATTCATTCATGGAAGGACATGAGTTGTTTCTGCCATTTGACTAATATGAACAGTGCCATTGTGAACACTTGTTTGCAAGTTTTTATTTGAACATCTGTTCCAAATTATTTTGGTAAAATTCTAGGAATGAAATGCTGGGTCTTGTGGTAAATGTTCAATATTTTGAAGAACCAATTTGGCTTAATTTTCAATAAAGAAAGCCAGCAGCTAGCCAGATTTCAGTCTGTGCTTTAAAAAACCAAACCATGGTGCCTCCCTGGTGGCACAAGGCATTAAATCTCAGCACTATGAAGCTATCCACTGCCACTGCAGCACAAGTTTGATCCCCGGCCAGGGAGCTGACCCACATGGCACAGCAGACCTCTTCTGTCTTGCACACTACTCCCCTCAGCAGTGTATTTCAGTCAATCCGCCAGTTCTGTTCTCCACTCTGTCTCTGATGATTCCTCTCACCCCCACCCCTCTGGCTATACCTCAGTTTTTGTACGCATAAAATCTTAAAAAAAAAAAAAAAAACCCCAAAAGAATGCTTTGTTCCAATAAGTTACTTTGTACTACTAAGAACTGCATTTGTTCAAGCTGTGATTTTAATAAGTCATTTATCCATATCTACCTTTTATCAAACAGCTTCTCACATACAAACTATGTGTTGAGTATCTCATTCTTCATGCACATCTGTATGGCTGGCAGTAACATCACTATACAACTGACAGAATTCAAGCCTCAGGATAAATAAGTTGCCTAACTTAACTAAGTTAGTCCTGAGAATAGGATTTCAACTCAAATCCATCTTACTCCAAAACCCCCAAAGAGGCAAGAAAGCATAAAATAACAAAGAATATGGAAAGTGACCATGTTGTTTAGAAAGCTTAACCATTTACTTCTTAAGACCCATCTCTAAAATAGTAACAATCCCCTACATTTGTGATAGGACCAAAGACAAAGTAGTTAGCATAATACCTATTTTACAGAACATAACACATAATAATTGGTAAAAATTACAATTATGCCTCCCTAGGGAGTTGAAAAATATTAAAAAGAAAGTGATCATTTAAAATGTTTACATATATTTAACAGCAGTAAAAATTCAGGAGACTTGTTATCTAACATGGACTGTGATGTGGTAATAAGAAGAGGATTTGGCCATGCCCCAAATCAGAGTGACATAGTAACCTGGGGTACTTACAGCAGATCTTCATGAAGAGAAGAAAAAGAAGGAAACTGATGGAGAAAAGCAAACCCACACATAAAGTGCCAAGGAAGAAATGACAGTACCAAAATAGACGTCAAAGAGTGAAGCTCAAAGAATTCCTATATAAAAGTGCTTTTTGTAGTAGAGAATTCAGTAAAGCAAATTTTAAACACTAAGAAAACTCTTGACCTGATAAATCTTGCAATATGTGGTAACCGCCTACTTCAGCTGTGAAGGGGACTATATAGGAAGTTTGTACCTCTCAGGCAACTAGCTGATTCAAACATTAGAGTATAAGCCACATTTTTATATATAAAAATATTGATATGATTTATTTTAGTTGTCAGAGACCAAGACAATGTTAAGAAACTCTGGGTTTGTTCCTGGGGACAAGTGGACAAACAGCTAATTTTGAGTTGAGCCACCTTTGGAAGAGGCAACCTGCCATGGGCCCTTTGTCTCTGCACATTTCTGCCCCAATGTGCACTTCCATGGCCTTTTCTCAGGGCTGTATTATGAGGCAGCTGGTAACATTGCCCCGCTATGGTGCGAACCCACTGTGTTGAAAAGCAGTCACCTTGGGCCCCCTGCCATTGCCAGCTTGGGTAAGAGAGACTGAAGGAAATGTGTGCTGAGACACACACACACGCACTCATACACACAAACACTCTCACACACACTGAAACACCTCAGAGGGGCAGCAGGCAGGGGACCCCTAGGCCACCCGGGAAGCTGCAAACTGCAGAGTCAAGAATATCTCTTCAGAAGCTGGAGATAGACCCTGAGGCGAATAAGGATCACCAGGGACTAAAGACAGCCTCTCCAGGGCCAGATGCACCGAATCAGCTAAATTGACTAAGGAAAGCATCTCACTAACTCTTTACTCCTAACTTTCAGGTTATTTAGAATGTAAATCACGAACAGGGGTGCATCACACTTTTAATGACTCAATGTAGGCTTAGCTTGGAAAATGCAACTGATAGTCCCATAAATTCCTTTTGAATGAATCTGAGATGTCACTTTAAAAAACCGTAACTTTTGTTAGTGAAGTTCCTTTGCATGTATACAAAAATGAGTAAGGGTGTAGAGAGCAAAGGGAAGATGGGCCCCATGAACTCTGGTGAAGAAGTACTGATACCTTGGAGATTGATGGGGAGTGCTAACACATTTGAGGAGTTGTGAACCCTAAAACATATACACTGTAACCCAAGGATACCTCAGGAAAAAAATTTAATATAAAACACGCTCCTATTCATGTCACTTGCTGTGCTGAGAGCAATAATCTTTGGTCTCTGACCTAAGCACCTTCTTCTGGTAGCTTCTGAATAATGTGTAATCTAATCCTAGACTTGACAGCACTTAAGGTATAACTGAACAGTGTTCCAAACACTGCACGTTTCTTCAAACACTAGGTTACTCCCTAGTTAGAAAAAATCCTTTCATTTATCCTTAAATACCGCCTAGTACAACAGAAAACAATGCATGTCCATCTTCCTTATAAATCCTGACATTTATTCTATTACTACCAAGAACTTCTAAATTTATTCTTTTCCTGAAGCAAAATTGCTTATATGAGAAACTTTTTAAAAAATTCTTTTTAAAAAGTAAAAAAAAATCTTGTAAATCTTTTGCTACCTAAAGAGTTGACTTAAAATTAAATATTTCTGCAATGGAACAAAGAAAGTTTGTTCAATACATGGTGCTGGGAAAACTGAGTTGTTACATGCAAAAGAATGAAGCTAGACAACTACCTCACACCAGGCACAAAACCAAGTCAAAATGGATTATAGAACTAGACATAAGACCTGAAACCATAAAATGTACAGAAGAAAATATAGGTGAAACTTTCCATGACATACACTCAGTAACATTTTCAAAGACACATCACCCAAAGCAAAGACAGTGAAGGAAAAGATAAACAGCTGGGACAATATCAAATTAAAGAGCTTCTGTACAGGGCCTCCCCGGTGGCACAACGATTGAGCGCTGGGCTGCAAAGCTGCCCACAGCCTCTGCAGCACCGATATGATCCCTAGCCACCGGGGAGGGTCCCACATGGCACGCAGACCTCTCCTGCTGCGCCCGCTGCTCCCCTCAGCAGTGTATTTCGTCAGTCTGCCTGTTCTGTTCCCCGCTCTGGTGAATTCTCTCACCCTCCCACGCTTTTGACTGTACCCAGTGCTTGAATAAATAAATAAATCTAAAAAAAAAAAAAAAAGAGCTTCTGTACAGCAAAAGAGACATTCACCAAGACAAAGAAGACACCCTACTAATTGGGAGAAAATTTTTGCACGCAATACTATTGATAATGGGGACACTGATCACAAAGATCCACAAAGAGCTGATAAAATTCAACAAAAACAAAGTAAACAACCTAGTCAAAAAATGGGCACCAGAGGGGCCTCCCTGGCGGCGCAAGGGTTAAGACGCAACCTATGAAGCAATCCGCAGCCATTGAAGCACAAGTTTGATCCCCAGCCTGCCAGGGAGCTACCCACATGGTGCAGCAGACCTCTCCAGTCTTGCCTACTGCTCCCCTCAGCAGTGTATTTCAGTCAGTCTACCTGTTCTGTTACCCACTCGGTCTCTGGTGAATCCTCTCACCCCCCACACCTCTGGCCTGTACCCCAGTTCTTGTATGCATAAATAAATATTTTTTTAAAAAATGGGCACAAGAGCTAAAAAGACACTTCTCCAAAGAGGAAATGCAAATGGCCAACAGGCATATAAAAAATGTTCAACATCACTTTTAATCAGGGAACTGCGGATCAAAACCACAATGAGCTACCATCTTACACCAGTGAGAATGGCACATATTAAAAAAACTAGCAACAGCAAATGTTGGCGAGAATGTGGAGAAAAAGGAACTCTCCTACACTGCTGGTGGGAGTGCAAATTGGCCCACCCAGTATGGAAAGCTGTAGGGGGGGTCCCTCAAACTGCTAAAAATGGAGCTTCCATGGGATCCAGCAATTCTACTCCCACATATCTACCCAAAGGACACAAAAACATTAAATCAAAAGGACACTTGCACCCCTATGATAATAGCAGCACTATTTACAATAGGTAAGCTATGGAAACAACATAAATGCCCCAAAACAGATCTGGATCAAGAAGATGTGGTACATATACACAATGGAATATTACTCAGCAATCAAAAAAGATAAACTCATGCAATTTGCAGCAACATGGATGGCACTGGAAGGGATCATGCTCAGCGAAATAAGCCAGAAGGAAAAAGAAAAATACCGGATGGTCTCACTCATAGCAGGAATTTAGAAAACCTAAATAAGGAACCAGGAAAAAACCTAATTATAATAAAATAAAAATAAAAATCAACAAGCAACTATAAATCACAGAAACACTATGGGGGGGAGGAGGGGGTAAGATTAAAACAAGGGGCGTGGGAATTGTACAGGGACTATAACCAAGATGAAAATGCATACACTGTGCAAAAATGATACATATACACAATGGAGTATTACTCAGCAATCAAAAAAGATAAACTCTTGCCATTCACAGAAACATGGATGGAGCTGGAAGGGATCATGCCCGGTGAAATAAGGCAGAAAGAAAAAGAAAAATACCAGATGATTTCACTTTAAGGAGGAATGTAGAGGATCCGAAAAGGGATCAGGAAAAAAAAAGTAATTATAATAAAGTAAAAATCATAATCAACAGGCAACTATAAACCAGAGACATTCTGCAGTGGGGAGGAAGGAGTAGGATCAAAATAGAGGTGGGAAGAGTACAAGAGATCATGGTGATGGTACATGGGTGAATGGGTGGTGGGAATTTCACGGGGACTATGCCAGAGATGAGCAAGCACACATTGTATAAAAATGAAGACTGATGTAAATAATACATAAAAAAATAAAAAAATTAATTAAAAAAATATAAATAAAAATTAAGTATTTCAAGTTCTTCATACATTGGAGCTTCCATGGGATTACCAAATCTCAGAGAAATCTCAGAGAAAGTCTCACCTGCTCCAGCTGGGTGGCAAATGCGATGGTCACGGACATAATGAAGGAGTCCGTACAACACTGTGCTGGTCCGATTTGATGGTAACCTTCCTCCTCATTCAGCACGGCCACTATGTCCTTGGGGTCAAGTCCAGACAGGCTGGCAGGTACTTTATGGAGAAAAAACATAATTAAACTACATGAAAGCTTGCCATAAATCATTATAAAATTCTGAAAGCTAGCAATGCTTTCGTAATATGCCAAAAGTTGTCATGGGTAGAGTTAATAGCGCAACAAGGTTTCCTTTGATTTTTTCAGGCATTCTCCAAAGCAATCTTATTTAACCCCCAACTCCCTTTCTGCACATAAAAGCCATATTTTAAAAGAAGATTACATTTTTAAAATTTCGACTGAGTAAGTCAAATAGAAAAGGCATTATAGGTTTCTTGAAGGATGTAAATCTAAACTGGGAACTGAAAAAAAAATTTGCTAAAAAGAGAAAGGTGACAAAATAGAGAATGAAGGAGTGGAAAGATAGTGTTCCAGGAGGAAGGAACAATATGTACAATGACTCAGAAGCAAGAAAGCAGGTTGTTAGGAAAGTGAATTAGGCCTGGTGCGCTGAGTCACAGACATGAGAACTGACACAGAAAGAGCTGATGTTGGAGGATGAGCAGAGGCCACATCATAAATGACCTCCCCAAGTGCCATTCTGAAACACTGGAATATTATAAGAGAAAACTATGAAACAATTTTGAGGAGAGAACCAGAATAATTGACTTTAATATGAAGAGACAAAAGAGGGATGGCTTTTTCAAATTGCTGGAAACGAATAAACAAAAAAACCCACTAAATGCAACTAAAATAAGACAATAGTCAGTATTCAGGATAAAGTAGGGAAGTGAGCATTCTCCACGTTGGTAGGTATAGACTAGTACATTTTGGGGGGCAATACATCAGGGCTCATCATATTTTATAAACGTATACCCTATAAACAAGCAATCTTCTTTTAGCAGTTAATCTGAAGAAATATACTTACTGCAACACTGGCTGAAATAGCATAGTGGTAAAGAGCACAGACACGTCACACAGACCAAGGTTCCAATCACTGCTCTGCCATTTACAATTTACGGGGAAACTATAAAATCTCCTTTAATTTCCATTTTCCGTCTATAATGCTTTTCCAGTGTTGAGAAGATGAATTCAATAACAAAAGTAAAGCACTTAGCATAGTCTCTGACAATTTACTAAAAAGGCAGCCTATTAAATAGTAAGGTTTGCAGAGCTTAGATGTGAACTTAGTAACTGTGACAGGTCTCTTACTGTGAGGGAAGAGTTACAGGTATGGAAAGGGGAAACTAGTAAATCTTGCTCAGAATTAGATGGGCTGAAGGTATAATGTGCGTGTATGTTATTCAATATGCATGTATAAAAAGAGATATAAAGGTGTATGTATAGATATATACTCGCATGTGTGTGCAAGTATATGTAAAGACATGCACAAATTCCCTAATTTTTTCCCCTAAAAGAGTCTGGGAACAGGGATATGGTAGCAGTTGGCATTCCTAGCACCTGGGTCCTCACTACTAAACATCATTTACTAGAAGAAAACGAGGTTCCTTAAGCAGCAAATCGAAGGCTCAAGCAGAGAAAGGTTAACATGAGCATGGAACATCTTATGCAAGAAAACAATTAAAGAATTATGGAGACAGTCCAAAGGAAAAAGAAGCACTTTATAGGAACTCCCACTGCTCACATCTGGAACAAACAATGATTGAGTTAAAGATCTGAACCCACTACATAGAGAAAACCTAAGTCCACACTTACACAAAGTGAGTGAATGAATCCACTGAAGCCTAAATGAAATGAATATTTTCATTATAATTCTGTCTCTCCAAGTATTTATTATTTGTAAATGAAAAGAAAGAGCTCACAGTTGAGAACAGACATGCCCCACCTTAATTAAGCTCTCTAAGTGAACATCATCAGTCATTGAACAAATAAGAACTGTGCACCACCTGATGAGATGCAATGAGAGGACTATCACTTCTACGCTGCTCCTGCCAAAGACGTAGAACCTCAATCTACTATCAGAAAAACCCCAACAGGACAAAGGCACAGGCTCCCCAATAACTGAAACCTAATTATAGGACTATGGAGTGTTTCTTCTCCCATGCACTTTACCACTCCATTACTAAAGGCTTAATTTCCTTTTGCCAGGTATATCACAGCCACCTTTAAAAAAAAAAAAAAATCAGGGTATACTAAGTGACAAAAAGGAAAAAACAACAACAACAACAAAAAACACTGACAAGAAAGCAATACTCTAACTTGCCATCTTAGGAAAACAAAAGAAAGAAATTAAAGTATGCAGAAGAAATAATAAAAACTACAACTGAGGCAGTATAGGAAAGTCACATCACCAAGATGGTGACAGAGGACATTCCTTTCCTCCCAAAAGGAATAATTAACAAGGAGACAGAAAGAGACACAATTCAAAGAATCACACAGTATCACGTAAGACAAACACCTCAGAGACCAGCAGACTACCCGTGGCTCCAGGGCAAAGGACACAGGAGCAGGGCAGCTGACCCAGCACAGGAGACCATGGAGAGAGAATGGACACAAACGCTGTTGGTGAAGAAGAAGCCAGCAGCCAATGAGCCAGTGTGCTACAAGGAAGACAACACAGAAAGTGCTCTAGAACATACTCTCCTTCCCCACCAGTCCAGAACATTATGTGGAGTGAAATAAGTCAAAAAGTGAAACACAGATATCGGATGATTTCACTTCTCTGAGGACTATAAATACCCAAGAAATACTCAGACTCAAAAACTATTGGAAATGGGGCCTCCCTGGTGGCGCAGGCGGTTGAGCGCCACACTGTGAAGCTGTCTGCAGCCTCTGCAGCGCGGGTTCGATCCTGGTCCGCTGGCGAGAATCCCACATGGTGCGGCAGACCTCTCCTGCAGTGCCCCCTGCTCCCCTCAGCAGTGTATTTCTTCGGTCTGCCTGTTCTGTTCCCCGCTCTGTCTCTGGTGAATCCTCTCACCCTCCCGTGCATCTGGCCTGTACCCCAGTTCTTGTATAAAAATAAATAAATCTTAAAAAAAAAAAAAACTATTGGAAATGAATCTTGAACCCAACAAAAAGAGAATATAATGGTTACCAGAGGGAATGGGAGTGGGGAGGGAAAGAATGAGGGAGGAAAATAGAAGGGGGTATGAGCATGAGTATTTGAGTAGCATGAGTAGTTTGGTGGAAAGTATAAAAAACAGAAAAGGAAAAAGCAATCAGATACTGTGCTTTACTTAGTACAAAGCGTCACATTATACAGTAGAACAGCTTGTATTTATTGCTATTTAAAGTAACACTAAGTGAATATTAATACCGTATGATTTATATTTTCACATGTATAGTGGAAATTCTACAATTTTACATACTTAAAGCTTAAGAATGGGTTGCAGTCTACAAATATCCATGTGTATTGCAACATTAGCCAAGAACTATAATCTACACAATGGAATACTATTCAGATATACATATATATTTATAAATACATATTTTATTACTATTTATATATATATATTTATATAAAGATGCAATTCTGTCATTTGCAAAAACATGATGAACCTAAAGTGTATTATACTTAGTAAAATAACTCAGAGAAAGATAAACACAGTATGATTTTACTTATATGTGGTATATAGACAAGACAAATGGATGAACTAAACAAAACAAAGTTTTATACTACATGAAAAGTTAGTGGTTACTAGAAGGAAAAGAAGTGGGAAAGTCAAGGAAAAGGGGACAATTGTACGGCGAAAAACAGAATGGGACTTTTAGTGGTGAGCTTTATGTATTATGTACACAGTATGATATTTAATGATGCACACCTGAAACTTAACATAATACAATATTACTTCAGTGGAAAAAACTCAGAAATCAATTAAATTAAAATAGAAAATCACCACAGGAAATCTAAAAAACAAAAACTTGTTCTCTAAAGACAGGAAGAAAATTAGTAACTCTCTAGCCAGTACATAAGCGAAAAAAGTGAGAAGACACATGGTATGAATATCAGAAATGAAAGGTGACATCACTACAGATGTCCACAGACATTAACAGAATAAGTAAATACTAGGAACAATTTTTCCCCACAAATTCGAGAAGCTAGAAGAAATGGATGAATCAATTCCTTTAAAGACAAAAATCTACCAACATAAGAAATAATCTGAATAGCCTTGTACCATTTAATTGTATCAATAATAACTTTTCAAAATAGAAAGCATCAGGACCAGACTGGGTTTACTGATGAATTCTACCAAACATGCAAGAAAGTTTATTATACCAATCTCTACAATCTTTTGCAGAAGATAGAAGCAGAGGGAATATCTCCTAACATATTCTCTGACACAAGTATTTGACTAATATCAGGGGTTAAAGTCTCAGTTACAGCAGCACCATGAGCTCGATCCCTGGCCAAGGAGTTAACCCACATGGTTCAGCAGACCTCTTCTGTCTTACATGCTGCTCCCCTCAGCAGTGTATTTCAGTAGACTGCTCCCCACTCTGTCTCTAGTGAATCCTCTCACACACCCCACCCCTGAACCTCTGGACTACACCCAGTTCTTGTATGCATAAATAAATAAAAAATAAATCTTACAAAAAAAGGCAAAGGTAATACAATGGAGCAGTCATTTCAACAAATGGTGCTAATACTGGAGATCAACATGTACAAAACATACTCTAAACACAGGCCTTACACCCTTCACAAAAATCAACTCAAAATGCACCGACTCAAAATGGATCACAGAACTAAGTGTGAATTCCAAGAAATTAACAGAAAAGATTATCTAGAAAAGTCATAGATGACCTTGGGTATGATGATGACTTCTTAGATAGAGTATCAGAGCCATGATCTGTGGAAGAATTGATAAGCTGGTCTTGATAAAAATTTAGAAGCTTGCTAATAAAAGATATTATCAAGAGGATGACAAAACAGACAGACTTGGAAAAAACATCTGCAAAAGACAAATCTGCTAAAAACTATTATTCAAAACGTATTCAATGTATTCAAAAACTCTTAAAACTCAATAAATAGAAAATAAGCTACTGATTAAAAATAGGAAAAGACCTGACCAGAAAGCTCACCAACAAAGACACACAGATGGCAAGGAAGAATATGAAAAGATGTTAATACCATATATCATTAGGGGAATAAACACTGAAACAACAGCAAGATACCAGGACATATATATTACATTAGTCAACCTCTAACACTGACATAATCGAGTGCTGACAATGAAGTGGAGCAACAGGAACTCTCACTCATTACTGGTGGAAATGCAAAATGGTACATTTACTTTGAAACAGTTTGGCAGTATCCTATAAAACTAAACATATTTCTACCATAAGAGCTAGTGATCACATTCAATATTTATTCAAATGAACTAAAAACTAATGACCACACAAAAATATGCACAGGAATGTTAACAGCTTTATTTCTAATTGCCAAAACTTAGAAATAACCAACATGCCTTTCAGTCAATGAGCGGAAAATCAAATATAGTAAATCCAGAGAACTGAGTATTATTTAGTGCTAAAAAGAAATGAGGATATCAAGGCATGAAAAGACATAGAGAGATATGAAAAGCTCATTACTAAGTGAAAGAAGGTAATCTATAAAAGCAATGTACTATGATTCCAACTATAGGAACATTCTAGAAAAGGCAAAACTAGGGAAATAGTAAAAGATTAGTGGTTGCCAAAGGTTAGAGGGGAGGAAGGGCTGAAGCAGGACAGCAGGAGGACTTTTAGGGCATTGAAACCAAATCTACCGTGTAGGATACTAACACCATGCATTGCCAAGGTAAGGTACAGCACCAACAGTGAACCCTAATGTAAACTATGGTCTTTGGGTGATAATGAAATATCAGTGTAGATTCATCACTTGAAACAAAGGTACTACCATGGTGATGGAAGCTGACAGTGAGTGAGGTTTTGGTGGCAAGGAGAAAAGGTGGGGGAGGCTACAGGTTATGTGGAAACTATACTTTCTACTCCATTTTGCTGTCAACCTAAAATTGCCCTAAAAATAAAGTTTACTGATTAAAAAAGAAACAAACATGAAGTTTTTGTTAAGTTATAGTTGAGTTAACAGAGAACAGCATAATCATTTTTGGCTTTCCGGAACTCTTCCTAGGAAGAAAATTTTCCACAGCCGCTTTTTTTTTTTTTAAATACAAAATTCTGGTATGTACACACAATGGAGTATTACTCAGCAATCGAAAAAGATAAACTCATCCCATTGAAGGGATCATGCTCACTGAAATAAACCAGAAAGAAAAAGAAAAATACTGGATGATTTCACTTATAGGAAAAATGTAAAGGATCCAAATAAGGGATCAGGGGATTAAAAAAAAAGTTATTATAATAAAGCGAAAATCAAAATCAACAAGCAACTATAAACCATAGGTATTTTGCAGGGGGGGAAGACGGGAATAAGATCAAACCACCAGGGGTGGGAAGAGCACAAGGGACTATGGTGATGGGACACAGGTGAATTGGTGGTGGGAATTTCATGGGAACTATAACAGAGATGAGAAAGCATACAATGTAAAAAATATATAAAATTAAAAAATAACTAAAAAAAATAGACAAAATTCTAGTTTGTTCTGATATACACCAAACTAAAAAAAAAAATATTTTCCCTATTTCTAAGTTTTGTGAACAAATGTTGCTAGTGTAACGTCACGTCATTTGTCCCATGCACTAGAACACAATCAGTTGACACTCCTGTATCTATCTGCCTACAATACTCTCCCCCTTCCTAAAGTTCTAGTCCAAAAATGGAATTTTTCAAAGAATACCCTTAGAGATGATGCACAAACCTTTTCCATCACGAGGGGGAGCTCCCTTTGCTTTAAAACTATCCACTGGCGCCTTTGTATCTGTTTCCAAAGCAATGCTTATCTGTATTTCAGACTTGAACTTGGTGTATTTATTACTCAGCAGCTGGTACCATTTTGGTGCCTACAGAGTAACAACAAAACAAAACAACATAACACCTTAATTGTTATTGGAAAATAAACAGTGGGAAATGTTCTATAAGGGTCTAAATATATTTCCTGTACTTTCTCAATGTTTTTTTCCTCTCAACATTCTTTTTCTTCATTTTCCTCAAAGGATATTAATTTTCCCTAGAAGGCATCTGAATTTTCCCTTGAAAGCAGTAAGGAAAAGTTTAGATTGTCTGCCTTACTTCCATTACCTTTCACATGTAAATGGGAAGAAAACAATATATTTCCTTTTATTTTTCCTCTTATGTCCCAAACTCATCTCTTAAACAACAAAAAAGACCACCGTTTTTTTCCCCAATTCCTATTTTTTTACTTTTTATGTTAAGTATTTTTGCCTGCCACTTCTCTGCTATGTTGTATTTATATCAAATAAGGAAAAGAAAACTTCAGTGTGAATAAAAACACTAAGAAGGGCCTCCCTGGTGGTGCAGGCAGTTGAGCGCAGCGCTGTGAAGCTATCCATAGCCTCTGCAGCACGGGTTCGATCCCCGGCCGGCCAGGGAACAACCCACATGCCTCAGAAGACCTCCCCTGTCTCACCCACTGCTCCCCTAAGCAGTATATTTCAGTCAGTCTGCCTGTTTTGCTCCCCATTCTGCCTCTGGTGAATCCTCTCACCCTCCCACATCTCTGGCCTATATCCCAGTTACTGGGGAAAAAAAAAAAGCAACTAAGAAAATACTAAAATAAAACCAAATGATAGAATTTGGGGTCATGAACGACGTACCTACTTCAGTGGGAAATACAGAGTTCTTTCCAAAATAAAATATCCTAAATTACCTGACTGATCCCCCCTCAGAAATTCTAGTACCCAAAGACGCCTGCCAAATCTCATGGTCCTTGACTTCCTCTATCAATAGTATAGAACCACTGGTCAGCAGGGACACCACCTCAATGCTTAGTATTACAGTGCCAAGTAAGAATGCTGTTCTTACTCTGATTACTGTTAAATTAAAGCAAAGTAGTATATATGTTTATACTGCTCAAAACAAAAACTTCTATTTTATATTCAAGTTATGTTAGACAGGTAAAGTAGGATAGCTAGGCAACAGATTTCCAAAAAATCCACAACCAAATTTTTTTAAAGACAGAAATTCAAACTATACTTTGTGGCTGCATTTCTTGTGAAAGCTATTTTCTAGTATCAAGTATAAGCTGGAAAAGATTTATAGCTACTTGAAGAATTTATGGATGTCTGTTATGTATCTCAGAAAAATAATTCTGGCTTTTTCTACATGTATAATCTTTTATAGAAAATCTATTTTTCTACTGGCTAATTTCAAATATTTCTGCTGGCAAACTGAAGAAAGTAAGACGTTCGGTTTTACTAAAATTCACATAATTTTGAAACATTCTTCCTAAACTTTAATCACACAATGATGATGAAGGGTCCTGAACACTTAGGCAAGGGGAAAAAGAAGTGCCAAAATGTTCAGAGACATAAGCTCATCTCAGATGTCAGCCTATGAGGATTTTCCTTCTTTGTAACGAAGTGACTGCAGAAGCGCCTACCAGTCACTTGCAAGGTGCAGCAGAATGGGTCGATAAGAGAAACATGAGAGGCATAATCAGGGACCCTGGTTTAGGACTAAAGAAAGGAAACCATTTTCTGGACCTAGGGCTAGAGAAAGAGAGAGATGATGAGCACCCAAGGATGAAGGGGAAGATGTACTCTTTTAAAGTATTTTGAAAACTGCTATCTGTTTTGAACGAGTCCATATTTGGACCTGGCTAATTTGCAAATGTCATTGCAATTATGATAGCAATAATGATAGTAATTAACAAATTTTTTTCCACAGGTCAAATCAAGAATATAGGAAAATAAAAAGTGAAAGTTTTTTTTAGTTTTTTTCTTAAGAAAATTGTGACAAAATAGGCATTAAGATAAGTGAAAGTAAGCATTTCTAAAGTGAATCCTGGACAAAAAAAGTTGAAAGATAAAATGACTTAAACATTTTGAAGTACAAGAAGCAGAGACACAGGAATCAAAACCCTGCATTTGTGCTTTCTTTTTTTCTGTTTAGTGTGTGTGTGTGTGTGTATACTGTTTACATAGAACATAAATGTGTTTTGGTACGTTCACTTACTCCATTATGTAAGGAACACAAGGAGTGAGAAGCAGGAGAAGTAACTAACTAGACTACTATGACAGCCCAGGTAAGAAATGATGGCGGCTTAGGTTGGGGAGCAGCAGTGGAAATTCAGAATAGGGAAAAGATCAGGAGGAAAAAAAGAAAACAACTGAATAGGGAAGTTGTGAAGACTTCTGTATTTCTAGCTTGCACAGCTAAACAGAGAGTGTTGACCATTCCGTGAAGCAAGGACCTCACCTTTGAAAGCAAAGCTCAGGAACTGAATATGTTAAACTAAGGTAGTTTCTTTCCGAAAGCTGGTTCTAGAGCAAAGGCATGACTAAACGGTCAGGATTTTTAAACCATTCACGAATGAAAACATAAGAACTGCCATATGGACTCAAGTCCCTGATCTGTGAGGTCCAGTATTTTCCATCAATCTGACACTCAAATCAATATAGTCATAACAAAACAATGAAAGGACTGTACCTGCTTTGTTTCTTGAGCGGTTCTTAAGTCTAGAACAATGTAACCTATAGTTTCTTTGGCAGAAGATAAAGGATCCAAGGCAAAACACTGAAGTTTGATAGGAGTACGCTGCAACCTGTAACAACAATTTAAGTGTAAGATAGCTTTTGCTGAACAGCAAATTGATTTTCTATTACCCCTGATAAAGCTGCTTACAATCAAGACAGTGATAATTTTGTTGAATTACCTATATCTATTCTGTACATCTAAAACATTCTTCAATTGGCAAGAACTGTTAATTATGTCTAATTATTGATCACCAACTAAGTGATATACAAATCATGTTAAAAACTATAGTTTCCCTCATGTCAGAGGCTCATTTAGGTCAATGTTTCTGTAATATAAAGATCTCTTTTAAATTAAACAATTATCATGAAATCTCAACATTGAGTTAGAACTGTTTTTCTTGGGGCCTCCCCGGTGGCGCAGCGGTTGAGCGCAGGGTTCCGAAGCTGCCCGCAGCCTCTGCAGCGCCGGTTCGATCCCCGGCTGCTCCCTGGCCACCGGAGGCGGGTCCCACATGGCGTGCAGACCTCTCCTGCCGCCCGCTGCTCCCTTCAGCACACTGCCGCCCGCTGCTCCCTTCAGCAGTGTGCTTCGGTCCTTCTGCCTGTTCTGCTCCCCACTCTGGCTCTGGTGAATTCTCTCACCCTCCCGTGCTTCTGACTGTACCCAGTGCATGTATAAACAAAACAAACAAACAAACAAATAAATAAATAAAGCCATGCCTCTATTTAAAAAAAAAAAAAAGAACTGTTTTTCTTATAGTATCACACACACATAAAGCCACAAGTATACATGTTTATAGCTTATTACAGCTAAAAAAAAAAAAAACCAAAACCCACAAAATAAACTTAAGAATTAAATACCCACAAGTCATAAATAACTAAAATCAGATGAACAACAATGTAAGGCAGCACACAACAATGTCCTATAAGTGTGGCATTCACTGGTGTGACATGAGCTCCTTTTGCATCTGGAATCTCTACACTGGCTCACCCATAAGTGGATCAGATATTGCCATCAATTTTACCTAGTGGGATGACTATCAAATGTAACCTGGCCACAAAATGATCATTTATATATTCAGCTTAACCCTGTTATTTTCTCAGTCTAGGATAATCCGAGTATTACCACTAGCACTAAAACAATTGGAAACACAACCACTAATGCAGGCATTACTATCTCATATCAAGACTCTGTCTATAAACATATATCCCAGAAGTCAGTGAAAGAAAATACACAATTTTGATATCTGAGAATTTAACACCCCTTCAAATAAATCCATGTGGCGGTAGATTTTTGTAGCAATAAAAGAAATGTCTGGCTTTAATTTTTTGAACTTTGTGTTCTGATTAGATTTAATACAAGAAAGAGCAAGTATGACATGATTATATGTCTTCTAGTCCTTTTTTAAGGAATGCTTTTTTTAAAAAGATTTATTTATTTATTTATACAAGAACCGGGGTACAGGCCAGATGCGCGGGAGGGTGAGAAGATTCACCAGAGACAGAGCGGGGAACAGAACAGGCAGACTGATGAAATACACTGAGGGGAGTAAGGGGAGTAGCAAGCGCCACAGGAGAGGTTGCTGCACCATGTGGGACCCTCGCTGCTGGCCAGCAGCAAACAAGCACTTCACAGCATGGTGCTCAACCGCCTGCATCACCAGGGGAGGCCCAGGAATGCTTTTTAAAAAAAAAAATTACTGTTCTTATTTCCTTCTGGTTGTGAGATCATAAAATATGAGGCAATAACTTTATTTTATGTACTAATAAAGTATTTCAATGTCGAAAAGCAAAGGTAAGAGTTTCTTATATAATTGCTTTCATAACTTTTCACTGAATACCTCTATATAACCTGGACACTGTAGATACAATATACAATAAAATAATTATAGTTTCAATGAATTCTAGCTCATTAATTATTGGGCAGGCATGATTATGGCAATTCCAGATTGTCTATTCTCCCAAATTAGCAAGGAAAAAAAAGAAAACTAGTTTAAAGTTTCAAAGTTCAGGCTCGAGTTGGAGTTCAGATTCTTCCATTGACTTAGGCAAGTTACTTTACCTCTTAGACTTCAGTTTTCCCATCTATAATACAGGAGAAATAATACCTACTTCATAGGATTGCTCTGCTGTATAAATAAAGTTGTTGCAAAGTACTCTGAAAATTTCCTGGCACATTAAAACAAATGCTCAACAAATATTTTTATTGCCACAGTAAGGGATATAAATTGATCTATTTATTTATAACAGCCCCCCAAAAGGATAGAATTGAAAACTACAGTCACCTGTGCTGATGAAGTGCTTTCCTGTCAATTTCCCAGGCTAACTCAGTAGCAAATTCTGGCTGGTCAGTATGGTCCACAGGATCAGTAGCCAATTGTTCTCCATCGAATTTTGCTTCTACTATAAGCATATGCTTTGGACGTTTGGGGAAATGGCGACCTGGAAAAAAAAAAAAATGCTACTGGTTAATCAGAAGTATACAAAAGTTAAATATGATCATTTAGCATGTATATTAAAAATGGATATATATTAAGACAATGACTTATGTATTCTACACACTACCTTATTAACACACATGTACACATACACTCAATTTCATGATTCACAGGAAATGTGAATGAAATTTAAAGCTAATGATTTACATATTAATGCTTCTCAGCCTAAGAGCGCATCTGAATAGCCTGGGGATCCCTTAAAATATAGATTCTGGTTAAGTAGGTCTAGGGTGTGAGTGCATATTTAATAAGCTCTCAGGTGATGTCAATGTTGTGCGTGGTTCCCACTTCGAGTAGCAAAACTCATTAACATTTAGCGATCAAAATGTAATTACACCAATTTTAGATATTACCATACTAGTAGTTAATACAGAACAAAATCAATTTTCAGTTTCAAAGTTCGTACCTGTTAACTCAGGTATTAAGTCTGCAAATAAGCCAAAGAAAAATATGTATTCATTCAATTCCCTGTCCTCGTTCTATTTTCAAGGACAACAGTGTATATTCTCAAGAAATATTAGCACATTCTCTCGACCTCACTTTTCATTTGTGCCACCTGTTCCTTCACTCTACCTTCAGAGTTAAGCATCATGGCAGACAGTGCGATGCCTCAAAGGAATTGAGGGTTTAGGGGGGAAAACGAACTCAATAGAGGTAGCTCAAGAACTAAGGAAAAAGCACTGAGAATCTTATACTGTTATCAAGCTGTTTATAGGTGTGGTGGACATGATCTTGGTGAGTCTCACCAAGGTTAAATAAATCCCTGCTTTTACCCACAAATGCCTAAATTAAGAATCAAGCAGGTCAGAAAGATCTTGATTGCAAACCTGTGTTTCAACCTGAGGCTTTCATCTGAAGCTCCCTATTAGGAATCTTAACACATATGCCAAAGCTCTCCCAATTAGCACTCCCCGAGGCCTCTCTCTGGACCTCATTTTTAGCTGTTCGAAAATATCACTAGGTTCCCCAAATGAATTTCATGTATGTCAAGAAAAGCTGTATTTCCAGCCAGACTCTCATTACTATAACCACAGACAATGAGTACCTTGAACAGAAACCCTGTCTTTTTCAACCTCAGAAATTACTATGTAGCCCAAATTTTGCTCATAGTACAAACACAATCATTTTCTTTTGAATAAAGGACATGTATAGTAGCATCATGAGGAAAATGCAAGACAACTTACGAAGATACCACAGGAGGGGAGATGAGGCTAAAAAGGTAGTCGACCATGAAAGGCTAAGTACGCTATTTGAAGAAGTACAGCCTTTAGGGCACTGAAGTCTTTAAAAAAAATTAGATTTGCACTTCAGAAAGATTATCCCCAGATAATCAGTAGTATGAAACATACTACTGAAAAGATTATTACAACAGATGAAGTAGATAATGAGGATCCCAGGCCAGGGCATTCACAATTAAAGCAATCACTTTAGAGTTTTAGTTACACCTATTTTTTTTAAAGATTATTTATGCATACAAGAGCTGGGGTGTAGGCTAGAGGTGGGGGGGAGGGAGAGGATTCACCAGAGACAGAATGGAGGAGAACAGGCAGATCTACTGAAATACACTGCTGAGGGGAGCAGCGGGCAAGAAAGGAGAGGTCTGCTGAACCATGTAGGTTAGCTCGCTGGCAAGGGATCAAACTCGTGCTGCATGGCTGCCCAACAGCTTCATAATGCTGAAACTTAACCCCCTGCACCACCAGGGAGGCCCCACACCTCCTATTATTTAAAAAATAAAATCAACAATGCTTGGTGACCATTTTGAAAAGGGGGTGGAGAGGGAATTCAGGATGAGAATAACAGGTTCCTGGCATGGAAATACAGCCATCAGTTAGTCTGAAACTAGGACCACATGCTAGTATTAGATGTTTGTGGTGACCCCTGAAGCACCTTCCCAACTCCAGGCTCTCCTGTCTGCATGCTGCTACTAAATTAAACTTATGGAAGACATTCTCCTATTTAGGAACACATTTGGCCACCTATTGTTTTTGCACAATAAATCTAAACTCCTTGGCTTTCAAGATCCCCCATGGTCCACTCATTTTAATTACTAAAAGCTTATTCTCACCATGATTTCTAAATATTTCTTCCCCTCTCTCCTGGTCATCCTCCTGACCTCTTCACTGTTCTACCCTCCAGGCTCACACTTACATTGATGTGTCCAGTTTCCTGGAACAACTTTCTTCTACCCTGAACTATTTAAAGCTTACTTACCACTCAAGCCAATTCAGTCATGATACCCACCCCCATCCCCCAAACTGTGTTTTCAACCCCATAATTATTTTTACTACTTTATTAATGCCAAGATACTAGGAGTTGAACATTGACTTTTGCAAGCAGATCTACATTTTGAAAGAGAAAAAGAGCCTGTGTTTCCTCACTGCACAGGCCACACTGTTCCAAGAGCAAATGCTTTTGCTAAGCAAATTACAAGTGGGTATCAGTCCCTTCTTTAAACAATCAGCAACATAACAGTTAAAACTGCCCTAATTCTTTATGGCATCTGATCAGCCTATTGTTTCCAAACTCAAAAATTAGGTTTAGAATGTTTTCTTCCCTCTCGCCCACCAAATAAAGCCAGGCCTCCACTAGCTGCCATGGGGGTAAAACAAATCGCCATTTATCTCTCAGACCCATTCAAGATAACTCCTTTTTGTCACCTTATTCGTGCCCTCCACTATCCTACTCTCTGCTCTTTGAGCACAATGAATTAGGTAATAGCAGAAGAGTCCTTGGTGGTGGTTTTTTTTTTTTTTTAATACTTTAAGAGTTCTTTGTTCTTTCCTTAACTGCAATGTCTTTCCTTGCTTTTTTTCACCTGACAAATTTCTAATATTTCTTTAGGACCCAAATTAAGTATCACTTCTTTTGGGAAACCTTCCCCATTTTGCCCTGACAGAGTGGTCATTCCCTTTACCACCCACTTACGAATGGTTATTACATTTTCCAAGCTACACCTTCAGCTGATAGAACCTGAACTTGTTTCATTCTTAGATTCCCAGAACTGTGTCTGCCACCAAGTCCCTGATAAACAAATGTCAGTCGTGCAACCAACCAAACTTCGAGATGCGTCGTACAACAGGCCCCCTTGACAACCACAACCGCAGCCCTCTAGGTCTCGGATCAAAACGATTACGGTCAAAATAAGGGAGGTGGGAATTGTATGGGGGGACTATAACCAAGATGAAAATGCATACATTGTGCAAAAATGAAAAATAATGCAAAAAATACATAAAATAAAAATGAAAAAAATAAAGAGATTAAATTTAAAAAAAAGACAAAGGGAGCGTCTCCGCACTAAATCTTAAAATTGCAGGAAACATGTATTTGCGTGAAAGCAAAGTTCTTAAAAAGGGTATAACCACCATTTCTCATTTTTGCACAATGTATGCATTTTCATTTGGGTTATATTCCCCATACAATGATGTAAGAATTATATAAAAAAATAAATAAAATAAAATAAAATAAAATGAATGTAAAAAAAAGGGGAAGGGAGGTTATTATTGGGCCTCCCTGAAGCGAACGTGCTTCCCAGGCTCGCTCTCATCGACTTGCAGCTTCTGAGGGAAATCGTTTTATTCCACCTCTCTGGGGCCACGGCTCGTCGTGCTAAATATCATCCATCCCTAATAGCTCTCACCCTCCCTGGAGGGATGTTTAAATCAATTGCCTAACAGCCCTTCCTACGCACAACTTTGCACCAGTCCTTGGGGACCCGAAAAGCAGAGATAACAGGGTCCTCACTCAGGGTGAACAAAGCTTCAGCCTCACAGGCCCCCTTCAAATCCGGGGAGCAGCAGCCCCCCAAAAGCAAGCCCCGGGCCGCTCACCTTCCAGGATGGACACGACGATGAGCAGCTGGTCGGACTTGGAGACCATGGTCGCGACGCGCGGCCCGCAGGCGGGGTCTGCTGGGGGGAAGAGGGACCGGGGTGAGCCGCGGGCGGCCCGCGCCCCCCGGCAGGACCCCCGGGGGGGGCCCCCGCGCCCGCCCACGGCCCTGGCCGCCAGGACCCCGCGCCGCGGCTCCGCGCCCGCAGCCCGTCCGCCTCCCCTGCCCGGGGCCGCCAGAGCAGCCCGACGCGCGCCCCGACTCGGAGTGAAAGCCGCGCCGCCACCCGGCCGGGCCCGTCCGCGGGGAGAGGCGAGCCCGCCGCCAGGGGACCTTTTGCCGCCTGCTCAGCCGCTTTTTCAAACGCCCGGGCAGCCGCAGCGGCCGCCGCCGCGCCCCGCTTCCGCCTAGCAACCAGGCCCGCAGGCCCAGCGCCCGGGGAAGGCTGGAGGACAAAGGGTGATAGAGACCAGGGGAGCGGAGGATAGAACGCCCCTCCATCCGCGGCGCCTCCTGCCCTTTTACGCTTCGCTCCAGAGCCCGAGGGAGGCGACTACGCCACTAATCCACAGCGCCCCCTGCCGGCCAGACGGGGGGAAGGCGGGCGAGCGGGAGGGAGCGACTGCGCAGGCGCGCTACCGCCGGCTACGCTTCCTGAACGCCGGACCAGGAGCGGGTGTAGCGCAGGCTCCGCTTAATGCGCAGGAGCTGCTGCAGCAGGAATGCAAACAACACAACGTAGCTCCGTTCCGCCCCGTTGTGTCAACAGTTAAAACATCAAATCATAGGAAAATAGTGACTCAGATCAGAACTCTAATATCCCCCCAAAATGATCCTCGCGCGGCCCCTCAAGTGGATTTCTTCGGAATCTATTAGCGTCAATACGGTAATTACTGTAACTGTTGACAGTGACGTGAACGCCCCCAGAATTTCCTGTACATTAGACATTACTCTAAAACAAAACATTGTCACGTGAGCAGGGGAATTAAAGGTTCTTTAGCTCCCGACTACAAAGGACGTAATTTGCAAAATGAAGACCAAAAATTAAGGCCAGGCATCTACATCCTGTCATCAGATTTTTTTTTTTTGACACCCCCCTCTAAGCTTCAGACTTTATTTAGGAAACATTGGATTTGGGAGGTGATCTACCGTGCAACCGGACTGAGTTGGGGTGGGCCGCGGGAGGAAGAGAAAAAGAGAGCAATTGCACTCCCTACCTCCCTGCTTTGGGGCCAGAAGAAAGGGGGTGTAGAGGTTGCGCTGGAAATGATTGCTTCTAAGACCTTCTCAGGCCCCCTCGGAAGCCTTCCAGAAATGAAGTATTATTCATTGTAAGTTCAGCGTGGTGAACTTTGGGCTCTTCGTGAAACAATGTGTTCTTTGGTGGGAGTGTCGAACAGACTCGAAAGCAGGCAGACTAAATATAATGAACGTGCAGGTGCCCAGAACACAGTTTCAATTGTCAACTAAGGATCAGTCATCTTCTTTGCTTTATCTTGAAGGCAATCCCTGATAGCGTATCAATTCATCTCTTTAAATATGTACCTCCAAAAGATAAAAACCTTTTTAAAAAATCTTGAAATATTACTTCATCACAATTCCATTATTAAACCTAAAAAATTAATCATAATTCCTTAATTCAATGAAATATACATGCCAAAGTTCCCTGATTGTCTAATAATTGTTTTTTAGATGGAGTATTTGATTCACGATGCAAACAAGTTGCACAACATAATGTATTTGTATTCTTAATTCTTTATTGCAGTAATGTGGGTTGTTTAATATACTGCATAAGTTTCAGCTGTGCTTTGGTTCATCAACCCTTGTAAGTGCTACATTATGAACATCACCAAAAGTCTAGTTTCTATACACACCATGCAACTGACCGCTTTATCCTTTCAACCTGTGTTCCTATCCCCTTCCACTTGGGTAACAGCCATTCTGTTTTTATTTTTTGAAAGAGTTATCTATTTATGCATACAAGAACTGGGGTACAGGCCAGAGGTGGCGGGGGAGAGGATTGGCCAGAGACAGAGTGGGGAACAGAACAGGCAGACTAACTGAAATACACTGCTGAGGGGAGCAGCGGGCGAGACAGGATAGGACTGCTGTGCCGTGTGGGTAGCTCCCTTGCCAGGGACTGAACTCAGACCACACAGGTGATAGTGCTGAGGCCCTGTGGGAAGCGATGCTCCTTATCACATAGATAACATTTTTGGGAAAAGATGTATTTGTTTATGCATATAAGAGCTGGGGTACAGGCCAGAGGTGTGGAGGTGAGAGGATTCACCAGTGACAGAGCGGGGAGCAGAACAGGCAGATTGACTGAAATACACTGCTGAGGGGAGCAGTGGGCAAGACAGGAGAGGTCTGCTGCTCCATATGTGTTGCTCCCTGGCCGGCCAGGGATCAAACTTGTGCTGTAGTGGTTGGCAATAGCTTGTTAGCGCTATCTTTAACCCCTGCACCACCCATTCAGAATAGGGAGGCCCCCATTCTGCGTTTAAAATCTAAGAGTTGTTCTATTTCTGCATTTCTTTATCTTCCACATATAACTGAAATCATACAGTATTTGTCTTTTTCTATCTGGTTTATTTCACTTAGCATAATTGCCTTAAGGTCTGTGGCCATATATATATATATGATTTATATATATAAATGTATACATAATAGTTATATATAAGATTTCATGTATATGTATACATACACACACACACACTAAACACACCCATACCTGAGTATAATTTTATTGCAAAATACAGTGCCCTAAATGAGCCTGACTCTGGCCTCTTTTAACCCATAGGTTCTCACTCCTACTTTTTTTTTTTGCCTTGGAACTTCATTGACTTAACTGATCATTTACCCTGTAGAATTTACCACAGTCTAAGTTTTGTGGATGCAATTCCAATGATGTCATTTACCATATTATCTGCTGAGAGGTCTAATACACATGTCCACGGTAACAACAGGGAAAGAAAATTTGCAAACAAATCAATAATAACAAGCAAAATACAAGGTTATCAGAGGTTTAAAACACTGCTTAGCAATAAACTCCAGACAAATGGCGTCCAGAGCAATGATTCCATGTGATTCCAATGGAAAGAGTACCATGGGGTACCTAAGGAAGTGAGACCTTGGGCCCCAATTTGGCACAGGTTCTTACATCCCTGACTTCACAGGGTCAGCAAGCTCATCAGGCTTCATGTAACCATGAAGGGTTGGATGGAGAGCTTATCAGTGGCAGCAAGGGAAAAACTTTACAAATGTCTTATTTGTAAATGCCGGAGAACCTTTGTACGGTATTCTGTGTGGAGACAATAACCCCAGTGATGACTGAGGTTAAATTTCCCACTGCCTGGCAGAAGGAGTTTGATGTTCAATTTAGGGGTCTACAGAAAAGCAACATTTCTCGAACTCGTTTCTTTGTACCACAAGCTTCATGGGCTTCCTTCAGGCTGGGATGAATTTTGATCCACCCTGCCATGTGGGTGTCACAGTAGATCTCTCCAAGGCAAAGTATAGAGGATGAAAATATGCCCCTACTCCATAAAGAATGAACAGAGCTGGAAGATACATCTGGATCTGTGGGGAAGGGCGGCAGACCAAAGAAAATGGTGCTCAGATTTGCTTTGGAAAACCTCTGCCACTGGTAGCCTGTTCATATTCTAGGGGCAGCAGACTTGAAATGGCATCCTTTAGGGGTAGAGGGGAGAGCAGATTTTAGATGCTGGGGTAAAAGGCCTGCCACTGCAACGTGGTGACATTGAGAAACACTATGTGACATTGTGGGGCTTTGATTCACCTATTAGGTAATGTCTGATGTCTGTTGATTTTTTTCCTCTAAAAAGCTTCCTTTGGAAACCCTGAAGCCAATAGTGGAGGAATTGCTGGTGCCAACCTACTCATCTGTCTGCTAAAGAAATTCCCCAGGCTTTGGGATGATTATTTTGGCCCACAGGAGTCTGATCCAGTAAATGGTAACAGAGAGTCCTTATTGCAAGATATCTCTGGCACAAGGGATCTCTTTAATGCTGATATTATAAGTACACCTGAGGAGTAGAAAACTTTTCCCTACCTCTGTGGGTTACAATGAATAGCAACAGCGATGTAACAACAAGCCAAAACAAACAAACAAACAAACAAAAAAAAAAAACCCTCCCTTGAATTCAGGGAAAGTTTCTAAACATAGGGTCTGGATTCAGAGACAATAGAAGCCTCCCCAAGCCCCACCCACATCCCTAAACAATAGCATGAGCAGCTCCCCCAGCCACAGCGCAGAAGCACCAGGTCCCCAGTGGTATAGCAGAGCTTTCATCTCTGCGCAGTTACTTAAATCACAAACTGTCTTTCTGGAAGCACTAGAGGTAGGTGCTGCCAACATAATACTTTCTATTTGCGCACTGTGTACATTTCCAAGCAGATTTTAACATGTGTAACCAAGTAACAGGATGTTGAATGGGGACATTGTCTGTTGTTTGGAGGTGTCTCCCATGACTCAGAGGATGACAAAGAGATGCCATGTCTCCCTCAGCCACCTCTCCCGGGATTTGTAAGAAGTGACCACATGGGTTACCCACTACTGTCAATAAGATACCCACTGACAGTGTATTCAGAGATGACGGAAAGGATTGGTGTGTTAAAACCCCAGTTATTCTCAAATAGGAATACAGACTATTAGTTGAGAACAGAAGCTGTGCCAGGAACCTGGGATAGAAACCCCTATGTAATACTGTGAAGCAACGGTGTTAGTCAAGGGTAATAAATGAAAACATTGTTTTTATACTAAAAAAAAGTGAGACTACATCGATACAATAAACATTCTCTGTGATTTCTAAAGATAAAGACTGACACTTCAAAGACATTTATTCTGGACTACATGTTCACCCTTCAGCCAGCTCCCCACCACCACATGCTTCGTGAAGGGGTCACTTGGTAAACCTTTTAAAATAGTCCTTGCGGGCCTCCCTGGTGGTGGAGGCAGTTGAGTGCTGCACTGTGAAGCTGTCCGCAGCCTTTGCAGCATGGGTTTGATCCTGGCTGGCCAGCGAGAATCCCACATGGCGAAGCAGACCTCTCTGTCTCGCCCACAGCTCCCCTCAGCAGTGTATTTTGTCAGTCTGCCTGTTCTGTTCCCCGCTCTGTCTCTGATAAATCCTCTCTCCCTCCTGCACATCTGGCCTGTACCCTGGTTCTTGTATAAAAATAAATAAATCTTTAAAATAAATAAATAATAAAAAAGTCCTTGCACTTGAGTCAGATTTACTTTTATAGCTTTTTTATTTTGTGATAGTGACAAGGGGGAAATAAAATATCTAAGGGGAAGGAACGTTTTACTACCATATAACACTCCATGGCTTCGAGAAGGTTAAAGTTAACCTATTATATTTTGAAATCATTGTACTTTCACTACAATGAATGAAGTTTTAAGGGAAGCTGACATATTAAAATGGCTGGATGTTTAGTTGAGAGGTATTCTTAGGAGAATGATAACAGAATGTTAGCAAGCTCTATAAATTGTTATAGATGTGAATTACTTTTTAATAAAAAAAAAGATTAGTGTCTCACATAAAAGTTGACTCCGGAGTAAGAACGGATTTACCAAAAAAGATTTTTGGCTAAGATTATCCATGTCAATACTGATTGGCCTATCCAAATATTAACCAGAAATAACTAATCTTTCAAAAATCAGTACATGTAAATCCCAATAAATTGGAGAAGGGGTCTATTTTTATGCAGCACCCTGTATCAAGTGCTTGGAAGACAATCTTGAGCACATTTGTAGTAGAGGCTCAATAAATTCTTGTTAAATAAATAAAGCTAAATTCACACAATGGTAGAATTCTACCCGCACTGGTGATAGAGGGCAATAGAGAGCTAATTGTAACATGCACAAGGCAAAGGAGATGACATCATTTTGTCCAGATCAAGACATATTGCTGTGAGATTCTCTTGTGCTGAGGGGACCCACGATTCTCTGGTATGCTAAGAAACATTTTATAATCTATTTGTGTCAGAAATCTTTTCACAATATAAAAAATGATTTATTGGACTGGAGAAGAAAAGAAATAGTCACTATGATGGTTTGACAATTTTCTCAAAGATTAAGATAAATTGTAAGCAGGTGCTTTAGCTGGGATGTCAGCAATGAAAGTGAGTGGGTTAACCTTGAAACATACAATTATTCTACAAGTGTTATGATGAGAGGGAGGAAGCTAGAAGTTAAAAGGAAAAGAGAGATAGGATATTAAATATCTATGCTGCATTAGTGTTTTCATTGGCAGTGCCACAGAAACTTGACCTATAAAGAGAATTATTACTTTAATGAGTGACAAGGGTACTAAAAGAAAGAACTAGATGCAAATCTAGACTTCAGCAGAATTCACAGAAAAAAAAAAATCAGAGGTGTATCTTTCCTGGTGGCGCAGGTAGTTGAGCGCTGTGCTGTGAAGATGTCTGCAGCCTCTGAAGCACCAGTTTGATCCTGGCAGGCCAGCGAGGGTCCCACATGACGCGGCAGACCTCTCCAGTAGCGCCCGCTGCTCCCCTCAGCAGTGTATTTCATCAGTCTGCCTGTTCTGTTCCCCACTCCGGCTCTGGTGAATCCTCTCACCCTCCCGCTCCTCTGGCCTGTACCCCAGTTCTTGTATAAATAAATAAATAAATAAATAAATCTTTTAAAAAAAGAGTGGCATGTTCTACATACATTTTTTTAAAATATGTAGTTGTCACCCTGTTCTGATAATTCCTATTTAAATATCAATTGCATTATACCAATACATGGGATTTTATAGTTTTGTCCTCCATCCAGGCAGTGGTTTACTAAAACAACTAATTTTTGTTATTGCTATGAAACTATATGGACATAACAACAGGATGAGTACTCTGCAGGGTAAAGTTAAAAAGACACACTTATTTGTTATTATTTTCTTGCTGGGAATTTCAACACTTTGGACACAGTGCACCCAAATCCTTTTTAAAATAACAAGTCAGGGGCTCCCTGGTGGCACAAGGCTGAAGCACAGCACTGTGAAGCTATCTGTAGCCTCTGCAGCACGAGTTTGATCCCCGGCCAGGGAGATACCCATTTGGTGCTGCAGACCTCTCCTGACTTGCCTGCTGCTGCCCTCAGCAGTGTTTTTCAGTCAATCCATTTGTTCTGTTCCCCACTCTCTCTGGTGAATCCTCTCAGCCCCCGCACCTCTGACCTGTACCCCAGTCTTGCATGCATAAATAAATAAATCCTTAAAAAAAACAAATACAGCTCATTCAAAAATCTCAACCATTGTTACACACACATAAAATAGAGTCAATTTAATATGTTGTCTCTTAATTTACGAGCCTGCTCTTTTAGTGGACTTATTTCTTTCACCTACTTTCTTGTGTCAGCAAAACAGAAATAAATTTAAAAATAGATGATCAATATTCAGCTAGCCTGAATTCTTTATTTCCTCTGTGGCCACATGCTATTATAATGTATAGGAATGTATGAATCTGGCAAGGTAAATATAAGCAAATAATGGAGAATGGATGGCAAAGTACCCATAGACCTGTGGGCCGCAAAAGAAATACAGTTGAGTTCAATGGAGAGAAAATGGAAATCCCCAAACAAGCACCTTTGAAGATTTTCCATTGAAATATATCCTTCTGAAGATCACTACCTAACTAGCCTTCAAAACATAAACTTTCAATGTGGTTAATTTCTAGAAAATCCTCACATGGATTTCCTGCCATCTGTTTCTTTTCTTTTTTTAAACCACCTCTGCTTCTCCCCATACCATTGAAAGTACTGATTTCATAGACATAAGAGTTATGGAACAAAAATAGATTTTCTTTTTTAAGATTTATTTTTTTATTTATACAAGCACTGGGTACAGTCAGAAGCGCGGGAGGGTGAGAGAATTCACCAGAGCCAGAGCGGGGAGCAGAGCAGGCAGAAGGACCGAAGTACACTGCTGAGGGGAGCAGCGGGTGGCAGGAGAGGTCTGCGCGCCATGTGGGACCCTCCTTCGGTGGCCGGGGAGCAGCCCGGGATCGAACCGGCGCTGCAGAGGCTGCGGACAGCTTCGCAACCCAGCGTTCAACCCCTGCGCCACTGGGGAGGCCCAAAACAGATTTTTTTTTTAAGCTGATCTGCTTTTGCTTTTATAGTATTAACGTTTTTATTTAAGAATATTTCAATAGGGCCTCCCTGGTGACGCAATGGCTTAAGACACAATCCATGAAGCTGTTCGCAGCACAAGTTCGATCCCCAGCTGGCCAGGGAGCTACCCACATGGCGCAACAGACTCTCTTGACTCTTCTGCTGCTCCTCTCAGCAGTGTACTTTGGTCATTCTGCCTGTTTTGTTTCCCACTCTGTCTCTGAATCCTCTCACCGCCCCCCTACCATCTCTGGCCTGTACCCCAGCTCTTGTATGCATAAATAAATAAATCTTTAAAAAAATATATTTCAATAAATTTAAAGGAATGAATGATCTAAAAAGGTGCCACTTTTAAAAGCATAAGTATTATTTTTATGAGACTATAAATAGTTATTGAAATCTCTCTTCAATGTAATTCCTCAACTTGATGATGTGATATATAAATTATTCACAGAGAAATGTATTTTAATCATTTCTTATCAGCATTGATATTTTAAGATCCTATCTCAAGGACACTACAGGTAAAACAGAGTTTAAGCACAAATCCTATTATTGAGATTTGCTATAAGACCATTGGCATTTTGTGATTGCTAAAAGCCTTCTTATAACCTGACCATATTATGTTGTATTTAATGGACACTTTCAGAATTAATATTTTAGATGCTATTTCAGATGATTAACTTAAATCAATAGTTACAGCGATTAAGCAACTTTTCTTTCCCTATTCATTTCAAGTTATGAAGTGAAACTCAGTTCACACTGAAATTAGAATTAACTGTGATGAGATGATATACCTGTATGTTGAGCTATTCTTCAATATTACTGGGGCTGTATAGTATTAGTATGCTTTCAGCTAAGCAACTGAAAACTACCCCCAAGTGGATTGCACAATAAGGATGTGTACGCACATGGTACTTTATTTTCTTTTTTTTAAAGATTATTTATGGGGCCTCCCTGGTGGCGCAAGGGGTTAAGACGCAACCTATGAAGCTGTCCACAATCATTGCCACATGAGTTTGATCCCCAGTCAGGGAGCTACCCACATGGCGCGGCAGACCTCTCCTATCTCTCCCACTGCTCCCCTCAGCAGTGTGTTTCAGTTATTCTGCCGGTTCTGTTCCCCACTCTGTCTCTGGTGAATCTTCTCACCCCCCACATCTCTGGCCTATACCCCAGTTTTTGTATGTATAAATAAATAAATCTTTTTTTTAAAAAAAGAGTAAAAAAGAGATTATTTATGTGTACAAGAACTGGGGTACAGGCCAGATGTGTGGGAGGGTGAGAGGATTCACTAGAGACAGAGCGGGGACCAGAACAGGCAGATCTACTGAAATACACTGCTGAGGGGAGCAGTGGGTGAGACAGGAGAGGTCTGCCACGGCATGTGGGTAGCTCCCTGGCCGGGGATCAACTTATGCTGCAGTGGCTGCGGTAGTTTTATAGGTTGCATCTTAACCTCTTGCTCCACCAGGGGGGCCCCGCACTTGGTACTTTAGAAGTGGGGGAATCCACAGTTGGTGTAGTGCCTTCGAGTACCTCATGTGTCTCTGTAATTTGAGTTGTTTCCTTCTCAGCCCAGCTTTCCTCACTTGGGAGAGACTGAAGCCATCCCAGTCTTCATAACTGCACATAATGACTTATAGAGAAAGAGAAAGTCTCTTTTGGGGGCTTTTTCCTAACAGCAAGGATATTTCTTTCCAAGCAGTTGGCTCATTTCAGCCTTCATGCTCATTTCTGAACAAGCCTCTGGTGAGGGGAATGCCAGCTGACTTTCCAAGAGCCAATTCCTAAACTAGTCACTGCTGCAAGGGGTTAAGGTCACCCTTAAACCTACCAGACCTTGCTCTGAGATGGGATATGAAGTCAACTTTCTTTCCCTCTAGCATGTGTATTTTGAGACACAAAAGTAAGTTAAGATTTAGTTAGAAAAGGAGAAGGGACAATGGAGGCCGGTAGTGCTAACAATGTTTAACAGACTATAGCTCGTTTATATACAGATAGAAACACATATATACACATATAATATGCACACATATATAGATACATATGTAGCTGTCTGTCATGCTATTTTGAATATTCAATAGGAGGTAATAACATATTATAGAGCAGTAATTATCAAAGTGGTGGGATATCTAAAGCATCTAGAAGCATATTTGTCTATTTTTAAATTTCCCTCCCCTTACTGATTTGCTCCTATGTTTGAAATTAATTACTCTTAGCAACCATGTTGGAGCTAATGGATGATGGAATTAAAAAGATGGAGAATCTCTGCTACAGAAAAAACTTTACAATGTGAGGAGCCATGATAAATGCTTATATAGGAATACAGCCCTGTCTCTGGCTATTGGTGTCTGTCTCCCTTCAGTTTACGTTTTGTGTTCACAAATGCTGTAATAAATATTGTCTTTCTTTAATCTCTTCAAGGAAAAAGAAAGATTGCATCTCTTTTATCGCTAAGGAAATCAGCCAAACCTAGTGTGTTTCGTTGATTCTGAACTTCACCTAAAACCATGACTCTTGGTAGAGAACGATTCAGGATGAACTATGGCACTACTGTCCCTGTCTCAGTGGCAGAGAATAGACAATTCTCACAGAGCTATGGTCAGCAGTGGTCACTATTTCAGAAGGTATAAACTTCATCTTGGAAACATTTGAATAAGAGAACCCTTTTTTAACATGCATTGTATTTTAAATTCTATACTTTTTTTTAAATCAATAAAACAATCAAATGTAAACAAATGAATAACATGTAGAAAATAAGAAAGGCTAAAGTAAATAATTATCATAATTCCTCCTGCTGAACATTTCCCCCATATATTAATGATTCTTCTGAAACCCTCATATAGTGACGGAATACTTAACCAGTCTTGATTTGGGGGAGATAGTTTACTATTGCAGATAAAACTCTTTAAAAAGAGAGAATGTTCAATACAAACAGAAGCCTAGTCTCCCATTTTGAGCAACCTAAGCCCTAAACTTAGTGTGACATTACAATCCAGTAGGGAAACAAGGACTACAAATCCTAGCTATAAAACAAAAGTGTGACAAAGAGAGAACGAGAATGAGAAAGAACTATGAATCAAACATGCTGGGTTGCCTGGAAGTTTTAGATCCCATTAAAATTGTTGCTTTTCAACAAATGTCTGCTCTGCACTTGTGTTACTCGCTGCTCTAAAGGAAGAGGGCTTTATTTATTTATTTATTTATTTTGCAAATTTTTTAAAAGATTTATTTATTTATTTGTTTGTTTATTTATTTATTTATTTATACAAGCCTGGGTACAGTCAGAAGCGCGGGAGGGTGAGAGAATTCACCAGAGCCAGAGCAGGTAGCAGAACAGGCAGAGAGACGAAATACTCTGCTGAGGGGAGCAGCAGGCGGCAGGAGAGGTCTGCGTGCCATGTGGGACCCTCGCCGGAGGCCGGGGATCGAACCAGTGCTACAGAGGCTACAGGCAGCTTCACAGCCCAGCGCTTAACCGCTGTGCCACCGGGGAGGCCCAGAAAGAGGGCTTTATTAAGGTCAAAGTTGGAACTGAAGTACAAGGGAAAGGATCTGGGGAGTGAAGCCCCTAACCCATTGGTAGAGATGTTTGTAGATTCTGGACTTAGCCATTTTTCAGGACCCCAAAAGGGGAGGCAGTTCTCTCCACAAAAGCTCCAGGGACAAAAGCATGTCACTCTGGGAAGACAACCAGGGCCCCAGAAACAAGTTTTGGGTTTTTTTTTTTTTTTTTTTTAAAGATTTATTTATTTATTTATACAAGCACTGGGTACAGTCAGAAGCGCGGGAGAGTGAGAGCATTCACCAGAGCCAGAGCGGGGAGCAGAACAGGCAGAAGGACCAAAGTACACTGCTGAGGGGAGCAGCGGGTGGCAGGAGAGGTCTGCGCACCATGTGGGACCCTCCTCCAGTGGCCGGGAAGCAGCCGGGGACCAAACCGGCGCTGCAGAGGCCGTGGGCAGCTTCGCAACCCAGCGCTCAACCGCAGCGCCACCAGGGAGGCCCATGTTGTTGTTTTTTTTAAGATTTATTTATTTATGCATACAAGTACTGGGGTACAGGCCAGAGGTACAGGTGGTGAGAGGATTCACCAGAGACAGAGTGGGGAGCAGAACAAGCAGACTGATGAAATACACTGCTGAGGGGAGCAGTGGGCGAGAGAAGAGAGGTCTCTGCACCATGTGGGTTAGCTCTCAGGCCAGGGATCAAACTCATGCTGTAACAGGGTGGTCCCCAGGAAAGGGGGAGGTTCCCTGCCCCACCCAAGGGAGGGTGGAGCTGAGCAGGAAGAGGAGAAGCTGCAGAAGAGACTGAGGAAGGAGGCAGGATGGAGCCTAGAGACACGTGAAGAAGCTGCGCTTGTCTTTTGGTCGTGGACAGGGTGACACAGATGTGGGTGAGACCCATGGGGAGGTGACAATGGCAGCTTTTATTTTGATGTTGATTTTGCTCTTTTCCTTCCGGACTTGTCTGGTAGTTTCTGACCCTTTTCTGTGGGTCCCCACTGGAAGATGCTTTAGACTTGTGGCAGGCTTTGGGGCCTTGCTCTGGGCCAATCCCATATGGATGGACTTTTACCCACGAGGGGATGGGTAACTTTGGGTGCTTCATTTAGAAACTAGACTCTTTGCCTTACCTGTATTGTTTCCTAGTTTTATTAAAGTTCCTTCCCATTAAAGTCTCATATGTTTTGTGTTGATGCGGCGGATGGCAGAACCCATTTAGAATAGGCAGGTTTGTGGGGCTTGGGCTGCCCCTCTCCCTGTCCTATAACAGGGAGGCATCCAACGTGATTTAGGACAGAGCCATCCGTGGTTAGTCAGCCCCATGGGGAAATTGGGCTTCCCTATGGCACTGGCTACCATAAGCGCAAATGTGATTTTTGGTTTCTCCAGTGTGTTTGTTTCATATGTCGTTTTGCTGTTAAAAAACTGGCTTGGGCTTTGTGAAGAGTCTGTGTGTTTGTGTGTAATTTGTTTGTAGTGACTTGCTAAGAGATTTTATTTTGTGGAAATTTTTCTGTGCCAGTTTTACTCAAAAGATTAGGCAGTACATTGGACCATGTGGCCAGATCAAAGATGGCGTCTGAGGCCACTTGGCATGCTCTTGTAAAATTCAAAGGTTCTTGTTGCTAGGACTTTGGAACTTTTTTTTTCTTTCTTTTTGTAATCTCTGCTGTCTCATTAGCATTTCTAAAGGCAATAATGGTTCTTCAGTGGTATGTTGCTTTGTCTTTGGCTACTTCCTGCTCTCTGCCTGATGGATTTTGCAAGCCAATTGTGGAGTAGTGGTGTTTAAATTAGCAAATATATGCCTGGGTGTTAAGGAAAGAGTAGCCTTAAGCAGTAACTGGTAATTGCTGGTATCCTTGATGGATTCTTGGAGATAACTTGAATTTTTGCAAAGTCTGGATCAGAAAAATTAACAAGATTTTGTCTGAGTCTGAAAGGATTTGCTAATGTGAATTTTGTCTACACAATTTGTTTTGGGCATGTTTGCCATTTTGAATACTGGATTTGTTCAATTGCTGGTGTAAGACAAGATTCTAAGTTTCTGCTTCCTACTGAGGAAGGTCTGTTATGGAAAGCACTCTTTAGGGTGCATCATGTAACTGTACCAGGTTTTCATACCTGTGTTGTTGTTGTCCCTCCCTAGTGTGGGGGAGGTGTAATCTGTGCTTAGATGTTTAATCTGCTCTTTCAGCTTCTGTCCCAGAGTGGCTAACAGAAGTAAGGAGATGACTCCTTTTAATTGAAAGTTAATTACTGATATTTTGATTTTGATTTTTCAGGTTCTATTCCAGGAAACCCAAGGAGTGCCTGCTTGGTGGCTAACAAGAGATGACTCCTTTTGCTTAAAAGTTAACTGTTACTTTTATTCTTTCAGTTGCTGTACAGAATACCCCAGGATTGACTTCTAATAAAAAGTCTTCAACACTGAAAACCCTAAGTGATAAACAAGGTCATGTAACTCTTGTGATTAATAAAAATTTTCCTTCCTATTTCCAAAGCCTTAGGTTTGTAGGATGACAACTGGAAATTTTTCTGCCAGCAACACTCCACATTTTTTTTTGGACTTTGACATTTTTTTTTTTCTGAGCCTATGGAGTAAAACTGCAGTTACATAACATTCTACGTGGCATAACTAAAAAAAACTGTCTTTGTCTATACGTTGTATGTCTGTATGTCCTTGTGTCTGTCTTGACCTAGAGAGGTTGAAAAATTGGTATACGTGGTGCCCACAGACGTTAAAAAAAAAAAGTCTCCAGTTATGATAAAAACAAAAAAGTTATGGTTTGATTGTCAACATTGTGCTACTGAACTAAGCCGGTGCCTTCATAGAGATTGAATTTTGTTGTTTCTGTTAATTTTCTGATATTTATGGCAAAGCTTCCCAGAAATCTAAATTCAAGTACAAATTTGGTAGCCTGTCATTTGACTGATGCAAGGAAATTTTGTGGAACCTCAGTAGAGCTCCTGAGACACTCCATGAAGTTTCTCCCTTTCCTCCTGGGAAGGCATTACATGAATGTGTTCTATTTGGCTTTTACCTAATGAAGTAAAACTGGAAGGGAAGCATTGTCACTTGGGAAAATGGTAAAACTTTGGTATGTACAAAATGTTAACAGTAGTTTTCTAAAATGTGTATGAAAAAAACCTCTCAGTATCTGGTATGTATGTAAATTGTCAATGGTGCTTGTCACCTTGTAATATTGTATAATTCAATTGTTTCACATCTACAGAAATTGTTTCTGGAAATATAGGGAGAAAAGGTCTCAACAGATTCCTATTGATGGAACTGTTGAGAGTAAAAAACTTTCCTACAAAGGACTGAGTAGACCTGGAAATACACCTGACATTTACTAAGGTTTCTTTGACATAATACTGGAAATTTTTTTTATGCATTCTGTCCTGAATCCACGAAGTTTTTGTTTTGTTTTGTTTTGAGTAACCAGGATCTGCAGAAAGGTTGCAATTTTTTTTTCAACAAAGCTAACTTGTCACATTTTCTCTCCCCTTGATACCAACACGGCATACAAATAGTGGTAGTAATTTTGCTACTTATCTTAGAGTCTGTTTTTGCGTAACTTACATAGGGATTTTGCCTGTTTTAACAAAAAAATTGGACGTGAGTTTGATTGTGTGGCTTTGTGTGGAGTTCTTCCAAAAAGTTGAAAAAGAGCTGAACCAAGAAGAGGAGAACCTGTTTGCCTTGTTTGTAGGGTTCCAGAGACCTCCAAAGAAGGTGAGGAAGCTTGCCTCCATTGGCAGGACTGGACAACCCGGCCAACGAAAAGTCCCTGGTACCCTCGAGAAGAGGAAAGCCCAGGTGGAGTCTGATGAGACCAACTTTATACCTGAAGCCTACATCGACTGGATGCCACCAGTTCGCTCTGATCCTGTATGGAATATTTCAACAAAGCCAGCTAAAAAATTGCTGTTAGTTATTTCTGCCCTGTGATTTTATGCAAAAATAGAAAAAATGGTTTAAAAGTAAATTTAATTTGCAAACTTTTGCTATGCTGTTAAAGTTTGGGATCAAGGTTGAGAAAATTCGTTTTTGCATAAGTTGAACCAATTTTAAGATTTTTTTTCTTTTGGCTTGGATAATGGACTATTTTCAAGTAATGGAAAACTGTCATACTGAACATTCATGGACAATGCTGCTGACTAATTGTTGCTTCTCTTACACACATTGTAACCCTGAAAAAAGACTGTCTCCTAAGATTACACCCTGAGATCTGTGCCACCATAGATATGGTGGAATAAAAATTAAAAGGGGGGATTGTAACAGGGTGGTCCCCAGGAAAGGGGGAGGTTCCCTGCCCCACCCAAGGGAGGGTGGAGCTGAGCAGGAAGAGGAGAAGCTGCAGAAGAGACTGAGGAAGGAGGCAGGATGGAGCCTAGAGACACGTGAAGAAGCTGCGCTTGTCTTTTGGTCGTGGACAGGGTGACACAGATGTGGGTGAGACCCATGGGGAGGTGACAATGGCAGCTTTTATTTTGATGTTGATTTTGCTTTTTTCCTTCCGGCCTTGTCTGGTAGTTTCTGACCCTTTTCTGTGGGTCCCCACTGGAAGATGCTATTTAGAAACTAGACTCTTTGCCTTACCTGTATTGTTTCCTAGTTTTATTAAAGTTCCTTCCCATTAAAGTCTCCTATGTTTTGTGTTGATGAGGCGGATGGCAGAACCCATTTAGAATAGGCAGGTTTGCGGGGCTTGGGCTGCCCCTCTCCCTTTCCTATAACAATGCTGCAGTGCCTGTGAATAGTTTAATAGTTGAGACTTTAACCCCTGGGCCACCAGGGCGGCCCTGTTTGGTTTTTTTTGTAAAGATTTTTTTATTTATACAAGAACCGGATTACAGGCCAGATATGAGGGAGGGTGAGAGGATTCACCAGAGACAGAGAGGGGAGCAGAACAAGCAGACCAGAGACACTGCTGAGGGGAGCAGCGGGCGAGATAGGAGAGGTCTGCCATGACATGTGGGTATCTCCCTGGCCGGCTGGGACTGAATCTGTACTGCAGAGGCTGTGGACAGCTTCATAGTGCCATGCTCAACCAGCTGCACCACGGAGGAGGTCCCTGTGTTTTGTTTTTTTTTTTTAATGTTAATTTTGGTTTGCTCCTCCCTTATATAGATGTGTTCCATTCACACCAGAAATGAATATGCAGAGTCAAGGTAGAGCCACAAATGCCACTGCTCTAAGTGGACATCTCAAGAGCCACTCAAACCGTAATTCTGCTTATCTTACATGTAAGGGCAGCGTTTCTCAGGCTTGGGATCTTAGTGGATCACCTTAATCATTTTATCTTATCTGCCTACCACCTGTGCTAGCATTTTTCTTTCTGTGGACTCACTTTTTTTTTTAACTTAAATACTTCTTGTTAAAATGCACAGCAATATTTTCATTGGAAAACAGTATCATTTGCCAAAAATGGACATGGTCGGTGACCTAATGAATTCACTGAAAACAAACATGCAGCAAAACTGGTATTTAGTCAGGCCTGGAAGCTGTGGTTTGCCAAAGGCTCTTGAGCCTGAGGCCTGATGACTGTTTGTTTAGGATAAAAATGGGTGTGGGGTAGAGAAGGGGGGATGGGTAGGGAGGAATTAGCAAGTGTTAAAAACATTACCAGCAAATCTAGGCAGCCCAAGGATATCCTCAGAACTGCAAGGGAATTGAATCACTTTCACTGTGTGGTTCTGGGTTATTTATATCACCTAGCTTCCTGCACAGTGTTGTACATCCCTCTCTAGCAAACACTATGCTAGGGGAAGTCGCCTTCTGAAAAGGGGTAAGGAGAAGATGCCAAAGTTACCCTTAGGCCAACCTTAGGAATTACTGGGAGTTGAGTTACCATAAACCCCGAATACTGTATAACTGAATAACAAGCTGGACAGGGAGTATTTTTTTTAAGATTTATTTATGCATACAAGAACTGGGGTGTAAGCCAGAGGTGTGGGGGCTGGAGTATGAAAGGATTCACCAGAGAGAGGGAGAACAGTCAGATCTACAGAAATACACTGCTGAGGGGAGAAGCTGGCTAGGTAGGAGAGGTCTGCTGTGCCATGTGGGTTAGCTCCCTGGCCTGCAGTGGCTGGCAATAGCTTGATAGCACTGTCTTTACCCCTTGAGCCACCAGGAAGGCACCTGAACAGGGAATATTAGCTCTTTACCTGCTCCCCAACCTATTGATATGTTGAAGTGTCAACACCCCAGTACATCACAATGTGATTGTATTTGGAGATAGGGCCTTGACAGAGGTAATTAAGTAGAAATATGGGCCTCCCTGGTGGTGTAAGGGGTTAAGAGGCAACCTATGAAGCTGTCCACAGCTTCTTCAGCAAGAGTTCGATCACCTGCGGCCAGGGAGCAAACCACATGGTGCAGCAGACCTCTCCTGACTGCTCCCCTCAGCAGTACACTTTAATCAGTCGGCCTGTGCTGTTCCCCGCCCTGTCTCTGGTGAATTCTTTCACTCCCCACACCTCCATCCTCTACCCCAGTTCTTGTATGCTAAAATTAATAAATCTTTAAAAAAATTAAGTAGAAATGAGATATGGGGGTGGGCCTCATCCGAGATGACTGGCATCTGTATAAGAAAACATTAGTCTACACACACACACACACACACACACACACACACACACACACACACACACAAAGGAAAGTCCATGTAAAGACAGGGTGATGACAGACATCTACAAGGCAAGGAAAGAAGCAACAGAAGCCACCAGCTGTGCCGACCCCTTCATCTTTGGACTTCTAACCTTCCGGACTGTGAGAGAAGAAAACTTAGATTGTTTAAGCCACCTCCTTTGTGGTACTTGTTAGGATAATCTGATCAAACAAATACATCTTCCATATAGGACCAAATTCAGAAGAGACAGATTTTTTTACCATTGCTTTGACCTGTTTTCTGAAACATGACAAAAGCACCGCTGTCTAGAGCACATGTGGAGCCCATTTGGATTTGGTCCCTAGGTGGTAATGGTATTTTAAAAGCTGTATTGAAAGAGAGACATCTACTAATCTAGACATACTGAAGGCACTGTGACAAGTTGTGTGATTAAGATTAAAATCAATCCTGTGTGTCCCTGATGTTATGAGGGATGCTTCGAGGGCAGAAGCAGTCTTAGCTTAAAATGGAGCTGTGGGCCCGACTGACATGTTCTTACAGCGTGGTCCTTGTCACAAGAAGCAATTGGTACTTTTCCAAAATTAGATCCCCATATCATCATACAGTAAGCCAGAAAAGAGATAGTAATCAGGTTGTCTTCATGAGCTAACAGCCATCTGTCTGGCCCTGTTTACAGGTGCCTCTGGGACCCACACTGTTGGCTTCTCTCCGAAGACTGAGGTGGAGATGGAGCCTTCCTCTAGGCATATCTCCCTCTAGCTTCCTTTAGGACTGGGGGACAGGGGGAAACAGGAGGGATGCTCCCACTGATTTCTTATTAATACAAATTATACAAATGACACACCTTTCTATGTTCTGTTACTTCAGTTTCTTTGAGGACAGAGGATAGGACAGCAGAACAGCAGAAAGCTGCTAGTGCATTAACTAGATAACCCAGTGACTTGGGGAGGACACTGTGATTCAGCAATTCGCATTACCAGGAGCTATATACATGTCTCTAGTGCGTCACACAAATCTCTAATTATTTCAGTCATTTGTCTTTTATATTTTTTGTCTGTCTTTCCGGCTAAGCCCCATTTAGATGAGGCATTTTCTAGTTGACCTGTTTATTCTCAGCCTCTAGCAAGGTGCCTGACACATAGTATATGCTGAGTTTTTTGAGGTTATGAGTGAAAACTGAGGGCATGGGCTATGAAGCTACAGCAGCTACAGGTGAATCAGCTCTGTGAATCAGCTCTGTGATCATTCTCTCGCACTGTGACCATCGGCATCTGCCTGACCTTCCTGAACTTTCTTGTCTTCATTTGGAAAATGACCATAGAATTACCTACTTCATACAATTGCTTTAAGGACTTGATGAACTAGCACTACACCTGGCATTTAAGTGCCTTGTGGGTATTAATCTCATTACACTCATTGGTTCCAAGGTTACAGAAAAGCGGAATCTGTATTTGCAATTGATAGAGAATAGACTATTTGGGCACAGTACGTAACACAAATCATTGGTTTCATTACTACTTTGTGTCATGTAGATTCTCATTTAAGAAATCCTGACCACCAAAATATGTTGGAAATACTCATGTTAACTATATATAGTAGTAGTTGTAAGAATCATAGTCTTTTTTTTTTAATTTTAGAATCTGGGTTCAAATCTACTCAATCTATTTTATGTGTAATTCGTTAAAAATCCATTATGTAGGGGCTGCCCTGGTGGTGCAGCAGGTTAAGCGCAGCGTTATGAAGCTGTCCGCGGCCTCTGCAGTGTGGGTTTAATCCCAGCCAGACCAGGAGAAACCCACATGGCGCGGCAGACCTCTCCTGTCTTGCCCACTGCTCCCCTCAGCAGTGTATTTCGTCAGTCTGCCTGTTCTGTTCCCTGCTCTGTCTCTGGTGAATCCTCTCCTCTCCCGTACATCTGGCCTGTACCCCGGTTCTTGTATGCATGAATAAATAAATCTCAAAAAAAAGTGTCTCACTTTAAAACATAATTTAAAAAAAAAATTCATTATGTAAACCAGTGTAGGTATTTACTGAAAATAGTCTACTGCAGCACAATATTTTAAATGTTTTAAGAGTACTGTGTATTTGACAGATTTTCCCCTAAGACTGCCTGAATTTATGCAGGTGTCTTTTACTTAATAAACCTCCTCTTTTCAAAATGCACCTTTTTACCAGCTTTTGTCTATTCAAGCATCTCTTTTTCCTAATAAACCTTTAAAATGAAAAAAAAAAAAAGGTAATGTTTACTTAACAGGGTACTCCATATCTCTGTGCCTTATTAAATGTTCACATGGGCTAATGACAGTAATGCAAATGATTATGAAAATGTCAAATTAAGATATATACATATATGATATATACATATACATATATATGAATGATTCTAAATGAAACACTTGTATTTTAAAAGGCATGCATTAAATGTCTTAATCCCTTGTTATCTAGAAGTATGTATGGGGCGGGGTGTGTATTTCAGGAGCACAGATGCTCCTGGTTCCTCTCTATATAAGGGGTTGCAGTTAAAAAGGGAAGCTGACCTAACTTGAAGGTCCAGTTCAGTTTTAGAGATATGTTTAAAGACAGCCTTTTAAGGAAGAGCAAGTAGCTACTGGTCATTTTTCCATTTTGATGTTATTTTTTCAGGGAGAAGAAAAAAGTTTTTCATAATGTATTCTGATCCAGGCATCACACTTCTAAAATGCTGTTTCTATTGTGATTTTTTTATCATGTCTCAACTAAGATTGATTTTCAATAATGGCAGAGAATGTACACACACACATATAAATATACACGTACATACACACACAATATTAGCAGAACATATAATGGTCTATTTTCAGTGGAGATGCACTATAGCTACAAAAACTATGAACCATGTCTTTATTTAATAATTTTTAAATAAGCCCTATTTGGCAAGATTCTTTGAAGTCACTCTCTATTTTATTATGAATAAATTGTGTCACGAAACTTTTGACATTTTTAGCTCATTATCTCAAAGATTTGCAATTTCTAAACGAAGATTCACTGCATATACTGTGAAGGGATACAAGGAAATTATGAGATAAAGGGCTTTCCCAAAAGGAGTTTGAGAACTTAATTAGGAAACAAGATATCTCTTTAAAATTGGTAGTGGCCATAAGATTAAAATGGGGTCTTATATGCTCGCAAATATCACATTTTATTCTGATTTTGTAGAATGGTTTGGCATCGCCCACCCTTTACCTAAAGGTAGAGGAAGAAAAAAATTCACACTTTTCTTGTTTATCTTTCACTCCTTGTGGTTAGACCCTGGATAAATGATCCCATGTCTTTCAAGAGCGGGGAATTGCATCATGGACTTACACATTTTGATTGCATAAAGAGCTCATTCTTCCACTGGAATGGTCAGGTGAGATGGGAGCCAGATTAAATAAGATGTTCCTTTTCTCCCTGAGATGTGTTCTGCTTACAGTTCATAAAGGCTAAGCAATTCTGCTTCAGATTTATTTCTTGATGATCTAGGATTTAAACCCACTCTTTCCTTAGTGTTTCTAGCTACAGGAAATCTGCACATACTGCATTACCTGCTTGGTGGGTAAGAAATTTAACCAATAGGGCCTTCCTGGTGGCACAGGCAGTTGAACGTTATGCTGCGAAGCTGTCCACAGCCTCTGCAGTGCCGGTTTGATCCCCGCCGGCTGCGGAGATACCCACATGGCACAGCAGACCTCTCCTTTCTCGCCTGCTGCTCCCCTCAGCAGTGTATTTCGTCAGTCTGCCTGTTCTGTTCCCCACTCTGTCTCTGGTGAATTCTCTCACCGTCCTGCACATCTGACCTGTACCCGGTTCTTGTATAAATAAATGAATCTTTAAAAAAAAAAAAAAAGAAACTTAACCAATAAATGAGTGTATATAATGGAAATAAAATAACAAAGTTTTTTTTTTAACAATAATGGCTATTAACTCATGTATGTTAAACTGCTGATCTTTGATTCTTCTTTGCAACCTTGGAAGGTATCACATACTTATTTTCCAGGCTCAGAGAGAATAAGAAAAGATTTTGTCTGTCTGTATATCATTTAGTCCTAGCAAGTCACATTTTTTCCTTTGGAGAATTCTAGTCACTTGTCTGTACATTTAGAGATAAGAGTTAAAATTTGGGGCTTCCAGTCAGAAATGTAAAATCAATAGCTACTTTAGAAATTCTGTAAACTCATTTTGCTTACTCTAAAATGTAGTGAGATCTTCAGTCAATAAGGAAAATATTATCTAGTAGAAATATGGGCAAAGAACAAATGTAATATAAGTGGTCAATAGACAAATGATCGATCCTTAACTTCATATTTCAATAAAACGTATGTAGTTACAATATTGAGATACAATTTTTCACATATTAATTATTACTTCTTTTTAATCAGTGTAATCTCTTTGGTTAGTGGGTTGGTGAGAAAACGCTGACTCTTTTATAATGTTGTTAGAAGTTTGATTAGTGCAAACCTTTTGGAGAACAATCTGGCAAAATATAGCAACATTAAAAAAAGTACATGTTCTTTAACTTGGTAATTACACCACTAGTAAGTAATCTGAAGAAAAATTTTCAAATCCTCAAGAATATTTTATAGATGTATGGTCTCTGCATATCAAATGAAGATATTAGAATGGCCTAATTGTTAATAAGAGATTTGTAAAATAAGTTATGATGTAACCAGAAGTGGAACATTATGCAGCTATCAAAACCAAAGGTGATTTTTAAGATGTATATTTAAAATGGAAAGATGTACAGAAAATAATGCAGATTTTAACAAACAGATTACAGAACAACATACATAATATTACCCTAATTTTATGTTGAGAGATAGTTGAAAGTATGTTACCCGAAATATCAAATGATTGTCTTTAGGTACTACAATTGGGGGTGTTTTTTTAAAATCATATTTTACTATGTCTGCATTCTGAAAATTATTGTGTTGAGCATACTTTACTTTTATAGTTTGAACAAGAAGGAGTTAATCTCTTCATTTTTGAAGAATAATCTCTTATTAAAGACTGTTTTCTTTTTTTAAAAATACTGGAAAACACCCCAATTCTTTTACACTCTATAGAGGAACATGCGCATTATAATTAGGCGGTATTTTTAGTAAATCAGTGTCTTTTGTGTCTGAAGCTTTATCTGACTAAGAGTAACCAGTAAAACAGGTGTGCTAGGTGGGGTGCACCATCTGTTTCTCTTTGTAGAGAACTTTTTTAAGAGGATGGAAAAAGATTTAAAAATCTATCCTCATTGAAAAGCTAGAAGAAAATTAATACCTTTCCTACAATCCAGCTTTACCTTCTGTTGTTATTTTCAGTAAACATATATTTAGAAACTACCAACAATACTGTTCACAAAGTTCTGGAAATATAAGCTTTGACTCAGGCCAGACTCTCAAAGTTTACTTGCCAAGAGGATGTTAATTAATAGCTGAGGTTAAGGTGTAAACAGCCATAAACACTAAGTTCTCTGCAGAAATTCCCACTTAAGATTAAAGCTTTGTTTTGTACTAGAAAGGTCTGGGGGTCTCTTTAGTCAAGTTGAGAAAATGCCTACCTGTCCTCCCTGATTTATTATTTCCTTCTACTGCTTGAAGAGAGAATCACATTTGATAATACAGAAGTTGGTAATATTTCACAGAGCTGTTATTTTTACTTTTTAAAGGGGTCACATGGAAGTAGTTCATGTATTAAAACAAAGTCATTAATATGGTACAGCTGCTTTGAAAGTTTCTGACAAAACTAAACATGCCTTTACCATATGATCAAGCAATCACACTCCTTGGTATTTATGCAAATGAGTTAAAATGTAAACTTTATGATGCAAATAAGTAAAAAAATTAAAAACTGCTGTTTGAATGTTTATAACAGCCTTAGTCACAATTGCCAAAACTTGGAAGCAGCCTAGTTGTCATTGAATAGATGAATGGATAAACTACCCGTGGATCATGGAGACAAAGATAACATGAAGTTACAAGTCTTGGGAAGGTAGGAGGAACCTTAAATGTGTATTGCTAGTGAAAGAAACCAATCTGAAAAAGCTGCTTACTGGCCGATTCCAACTATATGACATTCTGAAAAAATCAAAACTATGAAAACAGTAAAAAGATTGGTGATTGCCAGGGACTTTCAGGGGAGGGATGAATAAATGGAGCACAGGGGATTTTTCAGGACACTGAAACTAATCTATGGCCTCCCTGGTGGCGCAAGGGGTTGGGCACAGCACTATGAAGCTGTCTGCAGCCTCTGCAGCACCAGTTCGGTCCTGTCAGGCCGGCGAGGGTCCCACATGGCGCAGCAGACCTCTCCTGTCTCACCCGCTGCTCCCCTCAGCAGTATATTTCGGTCAGTCTGCCTATTCTGTTCCCCGCTCTGTCTCTGGTGAATCCTTTCAGCCTCCACATCTCTGGCCTATACCCCAGTTCTTGTATGCATAAATAAATAAATCTTTTAAAAAAAAAAACCAGAAACTAATCATGGATATGTGTTGTTCATCATACACTTCTCAAAGCTCATGGAATCTATAATACAAAGAAAGGGATGGACCCAAATATGAACTATGAACTTAAACCAATTTTTATGCAAACCTAAAACTTAAAGTCTGTGGATTAAAAACAAACCAAAACGGTCTGACGTTAGCATAGTGGTCTGAAAGGCACCTGCATCCTTGCTTTCGCAGGTACAGTCCATCCCTGGGTTGCAGCTTTGTGTCTTGCAAGGCACAGCATGTCACATGAATGGTAGAACCCTCAATTGACTTGGGTATACATATACATATATAGTAAGTAAGGAGCTATTTTTAATTTTTGCCATAGGGTTCTTAGAATAGTCTGGTCTCAAGCCAAACGATCAAGAATGTTAGCACTGAATTTCCTTACAAAATATCTCATCATTTTTTGCTGTTTTCCTTTCAGAGATTTCCAACTATGAGAAAGATGATGTGGATAATCTGAAATATGACATAATTGTTATGATCACTATGTCCTTTGAATAGGCCAAATATGTACTGTTTTTATTTACGCATTTCAAATTTTAGAAATCACTTGGTTGAAAACTCTAGTGGTCATGAAAATGCACTGCTCAGATGTCCTGTTGTGGGTGCAGAGTTGACAGACTGCCCAGCCTTCTGGATCCATCTCAGTGTTGGAGCTGAAGCCACACTTCCACCTGGCCTGCTCCCAGCTAGTGACTGAGCACAGATCACTTACTAGCACATGCCTATTGCTGCTGGACCTGGGACTCAGCATCTACAAGGTCTCTTATGCTCAAGGATTCCCCGTTGAAATGGCCAAGACTTATTTAAACTTGTGCTATAGCCTCAGACTTCTACCCCGTCCCCTTACCATGCCCCTCACCTTTCCCCAATGCTAGACCCACACTTTGGTCTGATCCTCTCCCTGCTTACTCCTACTTCCTCCTCTTCATCCTGCACAATCATTTCCCCTAATCACTTTCTTGCATATCTAATCCTACTGTGGTATCTGTTTCTCAGAGGACCTACACTAATACAAAGAATTCAATCTCAAACACACTGTCATTTTTATCCTTTGAAGTATCATGTCAACGAAAATCTACAAAGTTTATACTTGTACTCTTAGAAATTAAACTCTGATATCCACAAACTACACATTTTTTTTTGTGAATATATTGATACATGCTGAGTATGAATAACTATAAGAAAGTGAAAATCAAAATCAACAAAAACTATGAACCAGAGACACTTTTAGGGGGGCGGGGGCGGAAGGGGAGGGATTGGGGTCAGAATGGGGGGCTGCAATTGTATGGGGAATATAACAATAAAATTTATAAAAAAAAAAAAAAAAAAAAAAGAAAAATGTCAGTTTAATTATTTGTGGCTTGCCATGCAGTTCCCAAGTAGGTATTGTATCTTTGGAAAGGATGTGTTTCTCTTTCACTGGTAAAAAGAACAAAAAGTAAGAGAGATTTCAATATAACACAGGTTGCTTAATAAACATCACTATGTGCTCATTTAAGTAAAATGGGTAATATGTAAACATCACATATTTTCAATTTTAAAGTACCTTTTTGTTTTGAAATCATTATAGTCTGAGAGCACGTTATAAAAATAGGACAGAGGACATATATCTTTTAGATAGCTTCCCCCAATAATAACAGTTTAACAGTGATTTTTTGTACAAGACAAAATCTGTCAAGTTCTAGTCAATGCTCAACTTATTTGTAACAAAGCAAAGTGGATATTAAAAAAAATTAACCACCCTCTGGAATGGGTTCTAATTATCCAATGGGGTTTAACCAATGTGGTTCTTTGTTGCACTTTAGAATCACCAGAGATTTTTACTGGGCTTCTCCCCTAGACTTTAGGATTCAGGAGGTTTGGATCAGAGCCCTAGAGTTGTGGTTCTAACAAGTTCCCAGGTGATGCTAGCACACGCACCTCTCTTTAAGAACCAAAAGATGAAAATCATACAAACTGTAGCAAATTTCATGGGTTTCCAGTGGAAAGTGAAGGAACTCAGCACTTTTTTGAGTGGAAATGCAACCTGTGAAATTAGCCATTTCATTATCTGTAAATGTGTGACTGAAAAGATTTGGGAACAACAAAGTCCGACCAAGGTACAAAGGTTGATCTTCAGTGAAATAAAATTAATTGCAAGTGACTGTGACACTGAAAGTTGAAACCTAATTACTTGAATTGCAATCTGTTGGGAGGAAAAAGCTATTCCCACAGAGAGTGGTCTGTGTAGCTTGTAGAAAAGGAAATCCTTCAAAATAAAATGTGTAATTGTTCAGCATCATCCATAAAAGGTAGTATCTTGAGTATTCGATGTGAATATCCAACCTGGAATATAACCGAAAGTGATCATGTGTGTATCAGACTTGACAACACTAATGATGAAGAATGACGATCTCTTTAATTTTGACTTGCATGTAGGGAGATATAGGGCTTGTCTTTGCTCACAAACTTCTGCTTGGAAATGATACACACACACACACACACACATAAAATTTCAAATAAATCAATAAACAAATCACCATTAAGTCCTCAGTCTCATGAGTTTTTTTAGTCCTCTGATCTATATTAGCTCTAAGGACACAGCTAAAATAGAATTTTTGAATCTGCAAGCACTGGTAAAGGGCTCATAGGGTCAGTCAGTTATATTTAATACATACAATTAGATCTCTTTTCTATGTGACAGTAAAACCACTATTTATACATCATCCATTTTAAACGCATTTGATTTTTTCACTACTTAGCAAAACTCAAGAGAAGAAACCAGTATGTTTCCAAGGTAAATACCAATGTAAGCAATGTCAAGAGTACTGTGGCTTTTGGGCTTTTTACCTTATTTAGTAGCTCAAAAGTTAGTCTGCCACAGTTTCATGGAAGCTAGCAGAAAAAGGGAGAGTGCAGGATTAGTGACAGACAGTAGCCAGACTGTCAGTATTTTGTGCTAGTGTCCTGAGCTCCACACCCCACAGGACAACACGAAGAGGCCAGGTAGCAGCTATAATTGTGGCTTACAGAAAAGGAACTCTGCACTCAGAGCCAGAATCTTTTATAATGGGCAGCAGGCATGTCTGCCCTTTGCTCTGGAGGGAGGTGCAATCTTTGTTAGACAGGACCTTAAGCATGCTTCCAGAGACTGACACTATCCCTGTATTCCAAGGCTCTGAGCAAACCCGCCCTTTGCTCCAAAAGGCAAAACTTTCTCTTATTTCCAAGTCTGTTCATTAGGCAAACATCCTTGAGATTGTCAGAACAAAGGGCAGTCAGTGCCTGGCTTAAAATGCATGCACAAATGTGAAAGACCCACAGAGAATTATCTCCTAACAGGTACAGGTTGTCAGAGTTCTCAGCTGTGAAAACATTAGCTAATTGTTTGCTTCTAGAAGTCTCCTCCTTCCAGGATGCTTCTCATATACTAGAGCTAGATAAAATTTATTACTCAGCCTACTCTACCTCGAGGTAAAGGGAAATTTGTTGGGGGGTGTGTGCATGTGTAATATGTATATAAATATGTTTTAGTCCATGACCTTTCAAATATTGACTTCCCCCTTGATGTTTCTTATTATTTCCATCATTGTAAGTTTTCAACATGATACTTTTGTTTCTGTTTTTTTCTGCCCTTTAGAACTGTTTGAAAATATGCTGATTGTGATTTAGAGTGTAAAAACAACAGGCTATTTTAGAATCACTCCTGAATACTGGAAATTTTTAAAGGTTAGTAATATGTTATGTTGTTTCAAGATTATTAGGTGGTTATTATTATTCTTCTCCCTTCTGCTTTGCTGCCTTGTTTATATAGTGCTACAAAATACTTAATGGTTCCCTGCTCTGTCTCTGGTGAATCTTCTCACCCTCCTGCGCATCTGGCCTGCACCCCGGTTCTTGTACAAAAATAAATAAATCTTTAAAAATACTTAATGATTCTCCCTTGATAAGTTGTACTAGACATATTGTTTTCCCCATCAGAGATCTAAGAACGCAGTAGAAAATAAAATCTCTATTGTCTGTTTATGCTAATTAGAACATACTGTCTTGTTCTCTTTTTTCTCAATTATAGCAAAAGATCGTTTTTGTCTCATTTAATTTTTTTGGTAAAAATATCCTTTTTTTATAAAACAGAATCAGAAAGTGATCGTCTTGAAAATAACCCTGAAGAATTCCCTGTCACATATGGCTAAAAGTGTAAGGGGAAAATTATGACAATCGTTTCTAATTTTTGCAACTCTAATTGTCTATGGCAGATTCATTTGACGTGGTTATTAGATTTGTAGGCAATGATAGGAGCACTGTTAACTTGGAGTCTGTTGTCCTTTTATCATAAGCAGGCTGCTCACTGTAAGGATAAAAACAGTTTTTGCCTCTTCGAAGCTCATTATTTCAAGGGGCAGGCTTTGGCTTGATGACTAGAACCAATTCTGGCTCAAGGCCAGCTTTGTCTCCTGCCACATAAACATTCAGCAATTGACTAGCTTCACAGAGCCAAGATGTAGATGAAGCATTAGGGACACTCTACCTCCACTGGTTCTCACTATCTTTGGCGATACAAATCCACCCAGCTCCTGGAGCCCATCACCACGGGAAAAACAAAAACAAAACACCAGTACAAAATTTTCTCTGAGTTTTGTGCTTTGCGCAATTATGGTAATGCCTGAGACTTTGCTTAGAAGACTGGGGGATGCCATCGCTGCTACATCTCTGCTTTTCTTGGTCGAGAGGCACTGCTAGTTTGGCTACTTTTTTTCTTGGCCACAGCTGAGTTCACTCAGTTGGTTGGTGGCCGAGTCAGGAAGAGGCCTCACACCGCTTCCTTACTAGACATATTTTTCTTAGTATGTTCCCTCTGGGGCACCAGGCAGATGCTTAGTTGCCTCTGGGGTGATTTCATCCTGTTTCTCTTTATGCCTGTACTCTGGGCAAGACTTCATTTGCAGAGTGAGTTAGCCTCAAGCATAAATTAGGCAGTTTTCATGAATGCCTAAAGGTTATTAGAGTACCATGAGCAAATTAGAGTTTTAGTTTAACTAAAAGGCATCCTAGCAGCTTGAAAGAAGTTATTATGTACTTCTAGCACATTGGTCTAGAGTTGAGGACATTTAATTTAGTGATTTAATGAATAAAACAAAACTTTTGTCCTCTCAAAAATTATTTCAGATTTTTTTTTTCCGCTTGATGGAAGTTCTATCATATTTTCCTCACATATTCACACTGGTGACTCAATGAATTGCTGGTTGGCAGAGAGGGATAATATTTCCTGTTTCCACTTATATGAGGAATCAAAAATAGTCACACTCACAGAAGCAGAAGCTACAACAGTGGTTGCTAAAGGCTGAGAGTTGGGGAAGATGATTTCCTTATACAGTGAATATAGTTTCGATTGTGCTAAAGGAATACATGCTAAAGATTTATGGTGCAATATAACATGCTAAAGATTTATGGTGCAACATAGCTGCTATAATTAACAATACTGTGTCCTTCAAAATTAATAGTACTGTATATTTACCTTGTTAAGTGAAAGTAAAGATGTGGCCCAGATGAGATAGTTAAAGAAAATTATCTCAACCCCTGAAAAATTAAATTCTTGAAAAAACAGAATTTAACAAAAAATTCATCTAAAAACCACCTTTCGCATTCCTAATGAGCAAGACAGACTTTTCTCTCATTAGATGCAAATACCATCCTCAAGTTGTAATGCTTCTGGTTTCTGAAGGAAGAATAGTTAAGTAAGAATGATTAAAAGATTATTCTGCTTCCTTTCTGTCATTTCCTAACTAGCTTACTACTTACCAAACTATGCATGTTTCTGGTGATTTTTATATTTTTTTGGTAGTTCTTCCCTTAAATGTCCCCAGAGGTGTGGGGTGGGGTGTGTGTAAGTATTAGAGGACTCACCAGAGACAGAGTGGGGAGCAGAACAAGTGGAATGACTTAAATACACTGCTGAGGGGAGTAGTGGTCGAGACAGGAGGTCTGCTGTGCCGTGTGGGTATTTCCCTGGCCAGGGATCAAACTCGTGCCACAGTGGCTGCTGATAGCTTCATAGTGCTGAGACTTAACCCCAGATCACCAAGGAGGCCCCTAGTCATAAGTATTTAGATACAGTGCGCAAATTCAGAAGTCAATATTTCCAATGTATTTACATACTGATTAGCCCCTCGAGTTGAACAGCCATTTATCTTTCAGATCAAACTATACTTAGAAATCTTTTAATACTAATCAATTTTTGTCCTATAAACAGGTTCTGATTTTTACTCAGAGTTATAAGGGGTAGATGCTGACCCTAAAAGTGGAAAATCACACATGTAACCTTTTTGTTCTCGGACCTGTGGAGATAATATGGAAAGAGGTTCAGTGAAGGGGTAAAGAATGGGGCTAATTTGGGCTCTATCATTTATTTACTGTGTGACATTACGCAAGTATTTAACTCTTCTGTGCCTCAGTTGTCTCCTTGTTAACCTTCCCCCTTGCAAAATCGGGTTAACAGTAGCTATGTCACAAAGTTGATGATTTAGGAAATGTCAACTGCTCATTACAAGAGCCCCCTCTTATCCACTATTTTGCTTAACAAAGTTTTAAGTATCCATAGTCAACCAGGGTCAAAAAATACTAGAACAGAAAAATATTTTGAGGGTGAGAAGGAGAGAGAGAAAAAGAAGAGAGAAGACCCATAACCTTAATTAGAGTATGTTGTTACAACTGTTGTGTTATTAGTAGTTGTTGTTAATCTCTTACTGTGTCTAATTTATAAGTTAGACTTTATCATATATATGTATGGACAGACAGTCCCAACTTACAACGGTGTGACTTACATTCTTGACAAGTGGCACTCTTGAGAAACAGCAGTAAGACTCTCTCTGGTGAACCTGGGCAGCTGTCACTAGCAGCAGCTCTTGGCTGGCATTTTCTACTTACACCATTTCAATTTATAATGGGTTTATCTGGACATAACCCTGCTGTAAATGGAGGGAGATGTGTATAGAAAACAAGGCAGCTTTGGACCTCCCTGGTGGTCCTTGCTCCCTGGCGCAAGGGGTTAAGATGCAATCTATGAAGCTGTCTGCAGCCTCTGCAGCACAAATTCGATCCCTGGCCAGGGAGCAACCACATAGCGCAGCAGACCTCTCCTGACTCTCCCGCTGCTCCCCTCAGCAGTATATTTCAGTCAATCTGCCTGTTCTGTTCCCCACTCTGCATCTGGTGAATCCTCCCACCCCCCACACCTCTGGCCTGTACCCCAGTTCTTGTATGCATAAATAAATAAATCTTTTAAAAAAGGATTAAAAAAAAAACAACAAGGCAGCTTTCCTAAAACAAAGGCTAAGAAGGATAGTAAGAGTAGAGACACCTGCTTACCATCAAGGCCAGGCTCTGTAAGTGGTGTGAAACTCAGAAACAACAAATTGATATATACAAATGGAAAGGAATTTTGTTCATGTGCACACCCTGCAACTATCAGTAAATATCGCCATGCAAACATTTATATTTTAAACAACAATCTGCATAGGAAAATCAGGATGCTGTGCTTTAACATAAAACAAGATTTCATGATATAATAAAGTATATGTTATTATAAGTTTTAAAAGAAGAAAGAGACCCATAAAGGAACTACTGTAGGTATCCAGAGAGTGCTAATGTTCTTGTTTTGGTTATCTATCCTCGCTAATACAGCTCACAGGGACTACTGGAAGCTTCTGTGATTGGAAAATAAAGCACATAAACCAACATTCACTTAGCCTTCTGCAAATGATGAAAGTAACGAACAGCTTGAAGTTTCACAATTTTAGAAGAGACAGTCATCGCCTGGAATACTGTACTGCAATGAGTGCATGCAAAGGATGAAAATTATAATCATTTTTCAATCTTGAGAGCTAGAAGGAGACACCGGACCTGCCAATTTTGTTATGGTGCCTCTAAGCTGTCAATCACTATCCAATTACTATTGGCATTTCTATTCAGAAGGAGGAAGAGGAGAGAGAAGGAGGAATTGAAAGGAGGACAAACATCTTAGTCCTTGAAAATACACTTACATATTTGCAGTTAATATTTTCTACGCTTTGATGATTTGGCAGGTGCAATGGGGTAGACTAAAGTCCAACTTTCTTTGATATTTGTTTCAGCTTATCCTTGTTCCCAGATACAAACTCAACAGGAAGCACCATGCAAAATACGCCATGATATAAGCACCTTAAACCAATGTGCTGTTTTATATATGAAGATGTCCCCCCAAATTAATAATGATTTGCTATTTATTGAGGGATTTTGCCCCAAAAGGGAGTAATAGATTTCACTTACATGATACACATTTAGTTTCTGTTGGTGACAAAGTCCAAATGTCTAGCAGGAATTACCTAGAACATGGAGTACAATATGATCACATGGACAAAGATTATTCTTCACAGATTAGGAGGATCCCATCTAAAGACAGAACCCTTGACCTCTAACTCACAAATATAATTCGTTCACCAAGTGAACTCATTGTTTGGAGAAAAGGAAAGCATTTCTAACTAGGAAACAAACCTGGTTACCTAGTACTTTTAATTCAATACTAAGTTATGCTTGGCACTTTTGTCCCAAGCTTTTAAATAAGGTCATTGCTTTTTTTTTCCTCAAAATGCTCTCATTTCTAGAATCCTAACAACCAAACATTGGTGAAACTTGATGGATCCTCATTTGAAAAAATATATATAAAAGATATTTTTGGTACTTGGAAAAAATACTTTAATTATTACAGTGGGGAATTATTGTTAACTTTCTTAGAGGCAATGATGCTATTATAGCAACATTGAAAATATTGTTATTCTTAGAAGTTGCAACTGAACTACTGAGGGATCCAGTGTGATGTCTATAACTTTAAAGGCTACACATTCCCACACACACAGAGGAAATATTGCAAATGACTAACAAGGAAGAGGATGTTTGGTTATTCACTGCATTACTCTTTCAACTACTCTGTATTTCAAATATTTTTCATAGTAAAACTGTAAGAAAAATAATTTCTCTTTCACAATTTAGGGCAGTTTGATGAAAACAAACACTCTAGGCAGTACCTATATTCAAAATACAACAGAACAAAGAGAGATGAGAGTTCATTTTCTAAGTCAGATTTCAACAGAAAATAAATGTACTTGAGTTTACTTCATACATTCATTTATTCAACAAATATTTATTGAATATTTACTTTATGCTACAAAAGGTGATAATCAGAAAATCCTTCAAGAATCTGTAATTCATTAGCGAAAAAAAGGAAATATTGTCAATTATGCCTCCAACATTCTTCCATTCTCTTCAACAACTCTTAATCATCATTGAATGCAGCTATAACTTCTGTTCAAAATCTTTATCATCCCTCCTATGGATCCCTGCAATTGTTTCAGACTTGATTATGCAATTCCCCAGCTCAAACTCTTCTGCCTCTACTGGCTTCAGATTTCCACAATTAGTTAGGTTTCTGCTATCTCCCCAGGCTTATCTGTCACCACATCACACCTTAAAATTTACCCCCAATCTACAGTAGATAGCTTTCTACTGTCTATACTGCCATTTTTTTTTATCACAATCAAGGCGTATCTACCATAGTCTCTCTAGTTGAATCATATACTCCACACCCACTCCTTCTCTATCTTTGACTGTCTACCTCTTATGAGACCTTTGAACCTCACACTATTTGTCAGGGCCTGCTTGGTGGCCTAGGGGTTCAGTCTCACCGCTATCACTGCTATGGCCTGGATTCAATCCCAGCCAGGGAGATAACATGGTGTGGCAGACCTCTCCTGCCTCGCCCACTGCTTCCCTCAGCAGTGTATTTCAGTAGATTGGCCTGCTCCGCTCCCAACTCTGCCTCTGGTGAATCTCTTTACTCCCATATCTCTGGTCTACACCCTAATTCTTCTATGCAAAAAAACCCAAACAAACAAAAAAGAAAAAACCTCATGCTCACTTTTGGCAGAAAGCTTTCCTTGTCATCCTAAGTCATCGCCTTGACAATATCATCATCTACTCTCCCTATCATTCCACATAACATGCCATATTGTAATTGCTAGTTTAGTAGCCAAGTCAATTCTTAAAAATTCAGTCAGCTTCTCACTATGAACTCTGGTATCACTGATAAGGATAATAATATTCTTTGTACATGGGTAACCTGAAATCAATGGTTATTCTCACACATTGCCACAGGGAAAATACATAGTTAAGAATTCCCAAATGAGATGAGATAGCAATATATGGCTGCTTTTTGCTTGGAATTATAATACCCTTAGGAACAGATAGGAAGTAAAAACACAACCCAATTATACCTACCTGGTATGATACTATCTGTCTTTAAAAGGTGTGCATATGTGTGTGTGCACGTGCACACATGATTAAAATGAAATGGACTAATACAAACTTCATAATCTGACAGGATGCTTATTGATCCTCCCAGTTCTTTGTCGATCTATTCACTAGAAAGCCTGTCCTGGGGCCTCTGGTAATAAAAATTATTGTAACTAGAGGATACTTCATGCTTTACTGTGTATCATGTTACTGAGTGTTCCTTCCTAGGCTTCTCTCCTCTTTTCTTTTTTTCTCTTTCCCTTCTGTCATGGATTATTAATTATGGCAGGCATGATTTATTAGCCTTCTTGCACAGTATTTATTTCTTCAGTGTATCACTGAAATTAGCTAATTGTCAGAGCCATAACCCTGCCATAATCCCTGTCACAGTTTCCCATTTAAACATTTGATGTTCTACCAGCCTACATCTGTCCCTTAATACCTTTTAAAGACCAAACAAATGCAGTGCTGTCAACTATGCTCTATTTATAGTCGTGCAATGATATCTGAAGCTTGAAATTCAGCTTAAAGGTAGTTCAAGGATAACATACATCATCATTTATGTGTCTTTAAATATTCCCTTTATAGCATTAAAAACTAGTTCACATAATATGCCAGTAACTTAGCTGAAATTCACTTTCACTTGAGAAATGAGGAGTTACCCTGATTTATATATATATATATAAATATATATTTTAAAGATTTATTTATTGATGTATACAAGAGCTGGGGTACAAGCCAGAGGTGTGGGGGGTGAGAGGATTCACCAGAGACAGAGTGGGGAACAGAACAGGCAGCTTGGCCAAGGTACACTGCTGAGGGGAGCAGCGGGCGAGTCAGGAGAGGTCTGCTGCACCATGTAGGTTGCTCCCTGTCTGCAGGGGATCGAACTCTTGCTGAAGAAGCTGTGGAAAGCTTCATAGGTTGCATCTTAACCCCTTGCACCACCAGGGAGGCCCCCTGATTTATATTTTTATTATTCATTTACAGTGTATCACAAAAGCAAGTCTACCTGCAGTCTTTCCTCTTCCATTCTGATCCTTCCAAATATTTATGGTAAATTATATTCATAATAATGAATTTTAAGAAACTATAAGATCCCAAATATTACATTATAGTCATTGTAATTTTAGTTCTTTACTCTCTTTTGAAATGTCATACATGTTTGAGGTGTCCTGGGTGATTGTATAATTTAAGTTGTTAATTGTCATAGCTAAGAAAGGAATTTCTCTTCAGTTATCACCAGAGAGAATCTGATATTGAATTTTCCACCAACTGCCTTTAGTTGTATAGTCACTGCAATAAATGTGCATGTTGTTCACAGTTAGCTTTAAACAAGACTCCCCACCTGCTTCTATACTCTGGTCGTCAACACCAGGCTCTGCCTACTTCCTTTGCAGAAACTGATGTACAAAGTAGTCACAATTCTACATAAACTACATAAAACTTAGTCTTGAATGTGTGGGTTTCATGATTGGTGCTTGCTTTGCTAGACCTCCCATAAACCTATTCTTTAATCCAATTCCTATTAGGATTGTATAAAAATTAGCAACTCTACCTGACGAATCCAGGAGCGGAACATGCAATGTGAGTCAGTTTAGATTTTAGATTGTTTTAAAGTAAGCTTTAAATTTCTGAAGCTGTTGATGACAACCGCAAGAAAGGAAGAGAGGCCAAAATGCTTTGTTTGACTTTTTTTTTACTGAGTGAACCTATGTCTTTTTTTTTTTTTAATAGAGGCATGTTTTTATTTATTTGTTTGTTTGTTTGTTTGTTTTGTTTATACATGCACTGGGTACAGTCAGAAGCACGGGAGGGTGAGAGAATTCACCAGAGCCAGAGTGGGGAGCAGAGCAGGCAGAAGGACCAAAGGACACTGCTGAGGGGAGCAGCGGGCGGCAGGAGAGGTCTGCGCGCCATGTGGGACCCTCCTTCGGTGGCCGGGGAGCAGCCGGGGACTGAACCTGCACCGCAGAGGTCGCGGGCAGCTTTGCAACCCAGCGCTCTACCGCTGCGCCACCGGGGAGGCCCTGAACCTATGTCTTTTTTAGTATCAGAAATATTATTGTAAACAGAAACTTTGAAAAATAAAAAAAAACAAGGGTAAAACTATAAAATCACTGTACTTTTTCTAGATTACCAGAAATAATTTCTATTAACATTTTGAATTGTCTTTTCAATCTCCTGTTACACATTCCCATAGCATCAGACATTTTTATTCTTGTAGTAGTCTTCACACTTATATTAGCTTCACATTTGTTCATCCATAAATCTTAATCTTCTAGAAGCAGGACTTTCTCTGCTTTATGCACTATTATATCCAGAACGCCTAGTATAGTGTCTAGATAATGGCACACATTCAACAAATACTGGCTATTGGAAAAATGGGTGATTTTTAAGTATGTATAAATTAGCTTCCCAAAAGTAGTAGTATACAGAGTATGGGGCATGTATTTTCAAATAAAAATTCATTTTATATTATAATTTAAAGTATCTCAGGTGATACAATGATTGGTACTACATTCTAGTTGTAGCTTAATATATATTGATAAATCTTCAATAAAATACTTTCCAAGCTAGTACAGATTCCAAACCAAATCGCACACATAGATTATCTAGCAGAAATACTTCTAAATATTGATGTTGTAGTTGCTTTATTTATAGTATCACAGCTTCTTAAAATATGACTATTTCTCAATAGGAAAGCAGTTGAATTGCAATGCTTTCATGAGAATAACTAATGTTTTAACAAAAAAAATGTGCAGGGGCCTCCCTGGTGGCACAAGAGGTTGAGCACCCTGCTGTGAAGCTGTCCATTGCCTCTGCAGCGCGGGTTTGATCCCGGCCAGCCAGAGAGATACCCACATGGCTTGGCAGACCTCTCCTGTCTCGCCCACTGCACCCCTCGGCAGTTTATTTCAGTCAGTCTGCCTGTTCTGTTCACCGCTCTGTCTCTGGTGAATCCTCTCACCCTCCCGCACATCTGTATGCATCTACCCCGGTTCTTGTATGAATAAATAAAAATAAATCTTAAAAGAAAAAAAAGTGTGGGGGGGCCTAAACCAGAACATATCACAGCTTATCTAGAGGAGTGGGGTATACTAAAAAAATATTAAAAACTCACAAATGCATCATTTTATCAGTAACAGATACTTTTTCTTATGTATTATCTTATCATTGAGGTAATATTGGCATGCAACACTGATATGATTTAGGGGTGTAGGTTCAAACCTCTTCAGGTATCTGTTACCACACCACATCCACCAGCAAGGAACCCATAGTCCTCCACCATAATGCACTGGGCCCCCTCCAAACTCTGCTCCTCACCCCCACCCTCCCTTTCTGGTAGCCTTGATGCAGCAGTCAAATTCCTAGGACTTGTTTTGGGCTAGTTTTGACTGTTCCTTTGTTTTGTTTCTTTATATTCCACATGCATGAAATCACCCACTATTTGTCTTTCTCCTTCTGAATTAGCATTTCTGACATATCACCCCTCCAGTAGTGTCCATGTTGGGTGACAAGTGCTTTAGTGTGAAAAAACATTATAGATCGCTCATGCAATACCTAGTAATGCCATATTTTTTCAGAATATTTTAAACAAGAGTAAAATTAAAATATTTAAAAAGAAATATTTAAAGCGATGCCTTGTATTCACTCTACAATTCCCCATGAGTGCCCAAACCTTGTTATTTACCATATATAATTATTATTTCTTCTCAACCCTCTTTGCCATTGATATATTTCATTTTTTAATTTTAATATATACAAGGCATGTACTAGGCACATTTCAATTGCTGTCACTTTCTATAGTTTCAATGCTTTGTATTGGTTTTCCTCTTCCATGTCTGACCATGATTTCCTGTCCTTTTAATGTACTATGCTTCCTTTCTTTGCTCTGTAAATATTCATGATCTTTCATTTTCTCATACTATGAGCTCTCCTCAGGCATGTCACATACTTTCATGTTTCCGTTTACAGCATCCCCATAACCAGGTTTCCAACATCCAGGTCAAGCCTCCTTTTACATTCCTTTTTTTTTTAAAGATTTATTTATTTATACAAGAACTGGGGTACAGGTCAGAGGCGCAGGAGGGTGAGAGGATTCACCAGAGACAGAGTGGGGAGCAGAACAGGCAGATGGACCAAAAATACTGCTGAGGGGAGCAGTGGGAGAGACAGGAGAGGTCTGCTGCGCCATGTGGGTATCTCCCTGGCAGGACGGGAATTGAACCCGTGCTGCAGAGGCTGCGGATAGCTTCACAGCGCTGCACTCAACCTGCTGCACCACTGGGGAAGCCCCTCCTTTTATACTCTGAAGTGTTGAGCACTTGCCTCACACATCTTCCATAACCTATATCCTCTCACCCAGCCACTCTCCCCATAGTCATTCTTCAGGATGTATAATCAAATGAAAATAGTCCACCAACAGAATGACTAAATCAAGTATTCCATGCTCTGATCAAAGCTTCCTCTTTTTCCAATTTTTTCTTGAACTGTTTTCTTAGCACCATATCTAAGCTTTGTTAGATCTCTAGTCCACTGACCTGTTTTCTTCCTCCTGACAACCAAGCATTTGACTAAACTTCCTTTCTTATATAGCTTATTACTATGGTGCAACACTTTGATATTCTTTTGCAAATATTGTAAACTCCTTGGCTAACTGTTCTTCTGTCCTATCTCTTCACCAAGTCTACTCCATATTCTGCTGGAGAAATCCTATGATGGTATATATTCATGACTACTAACTTTAAATCCTCACGGGTCTTAAAAGGATACTTATGTTACTTAGAAAACTCTCCAATTCTTCACCATGATGATTCCTAAATGCCTACCATCATTCCCAAAACTGTGGTTAATTATATTTATGCTAAGTGCCTTGATGAAAACTGGGTGTTATGAGAACTTATAATAGGTGGACAGAACTGACATATGTTTAAAGTGAGACTTTAGTAATAAAAGTAGGTGGAGTTGTTCAGGCAAGCGTGTATATGTGTAGAGGAGGTTTCAGTAAGAGTATGGAGAATGCATGTCATGTCCAAGTAGATGAGAAATGATTGATGTATCAATACAAAGAAACATATATAAGATAAGATTGAGGGCAAATAGAGCCTTGTTAACCATGCTAATTTTTGGCCATTTTCCATTTAGCCATTGGCTATGCTAAATGACCAATCATGGTAATTGGCCATTTTTCTAACAGAGGGACATTTTAAGCAAGCAGCTATATGATTAGATTTATTTATTTATTTTGAACAAAATACTTAATTCTGGCATTAAAAAAAGATTATTCAACTTTGCAGAGATGGAGCACTGGTGTTCCTAATGATGAGGAGCAGGCAGTTGGACTAGAGAGGGAGATCATGGTGGCTGCATGGAAGAGACTGGATACATATAATCTTTGAACCCCACAGTCAGCTTCAGGCACCAAGAAAGACACTAGTTTAGTCCCTTCTATCTCCAATAAATGAAAAGTGGGCTGCACCTATGAAGAGGACAATAGTTCCATAGCAGGGTACTGACTGCACACAGGCGAGGCCCAGCAATGCCCTCCCTAGTTGTGAAACCCATTCCAATCGGTCCTCACCAACTGGCCCATTGAACCTATGGACTAACTTACTCAAAATGTGCTGAAAAGGGTCTTCTTTCCAAGAAAGAGTAGCCATTGCATCAGCACCTTTTCCCATTAAAAACAAAAAAAAAAAGATTGTTTAAAATTGATGGGGTGGGGGGAGGTAAACGTAGGTGGAGCTGAAGCCTGATGGGGTTGTACTGAGGAGAGAGTGTGAAAGAGGGAATGGATTTGTAAAACCATCTGCCTCTTTCTAATTTAGTTAGAAGATGGTTACTGTAGAAAGATGTGAAGTCTTAGGGAGATCTGCTTTCATTTGGAACTCATTTGCATATGGAGTATGGATACTGGAGAGGAGACAAGGGTGATGGTAAGAGAAATGAAGTATTTCCAAAGATTTGGGGGAAACCTAAGGCATTGACTTCCCTCAGGAGGCTTACATAATAATTAGGTATACGTGCCCTTGAAGAGATTCCCCTTTACTCCAGAAAGGAATTATGTCACAATATGGCATATATAATTGCTTATTCAGTTAGATGTGAGGGAAGGTTGGGTGGAGAGAGCTGGGAGGATGTGGCTTATGTGTGCCTTGGAAAATGGTTGTAGAATAAAGATGTGTTGAACTAGAGTAATGGACGGTTAGATGCAAAGACATTGCAAAAGAAGAGTCTGTTTTAGACAATTATAAACCAGAGACATCCCGCAGGGAAGGAGGAGGGAGAGGGACCAGCAGGAGGGAGGGAGGAGCACAGGGGACTGAGGTGATGGTGCACGGGTGCCTTGGGGAAGGAAACTCTATGGGGACTACACCTGAGGGGGTGGGGGGAAGCAAATATTGTTCAAAAATAAAAAAATAAAAAATATATAAAAAAAATTCCAGAAATAAAAAAAAAAAAGAAGAGTCTGTTTTACATGGTGATTAGGCCAATACAGAGAATGAGGGCTGAGGGACATGCCAAGGTTTTACACCAAGGCGTGTGTGAGGTGTTCATACTGATTTTGGAAATAAAAGTGCTGGTGCTCTACTTCAGGCCCAGAGATTATTTTCCTTCCTGCTAATGAGGCAGAAACAAAGACCAGGAGATACAGGACAAGGCATGAAATGGAGAAACTCACCACTATCCAGAAGCTGCCATTTTGTGGTTCATTTTTCCTTAGTTTCCCACAGTGGCAAATCTATAGACAGGAAAGTCCAAAGTTATTAACCAATTCTGTTATCAGTGACATAAAGAAAACAGGAACAATGCCCCACACATTGATGACTGTTGTTGTTCTGTAGCAGGAGAATGAATCAGAGTAAACTATACAGCTTGACTGTAAAAATGAAAAGTGTTTTTTTTAAAAGATTTATTTATTTATTTGTTTGTTTGCTTGTTTATTTGTTTATTTATTTATACAAGCACTGGGTACAGTCAGAAGCGTGGGAGGGTGAGAGAATTCACCAGAGCCAGTGGGGAGCAGAACAGGCAGACTGATAAAGTACACTGCTGAGGGGAGCAGCAGGCGGCAGGAGAGGTCTGCGCGCCATGTGGGACCCTCCTCCGGTGGCCAGGGAGCAGCCAGGGATCTAACTGGCGCTGCAGAGGCTGCGGGCAGCTTCGCAACCCAGAGCTCAACCGCTGCGCCACCGGGGAGGCCCTGAAAGTATTTTTTTTTAAAGATGTATTTATTTATGCATACAAGAACTGGAGTACAGACCAGGGGTGCAGGGGGTGAGAGAATTCACCAGGGACAGAGCGGGGAGCAGAAAAGGCAGATGTACTGAAATACACTGCTGAGGGGAGCAGCAGGCAAGACAGGAGAGGTCTGCTGCACCATGTGGGTTGCTCCCTGGCCGGATAGGGATTGAACCCGTGCTGCAGAGGTTGCAGACAGCTTCAAAGTGCTGTGCTCAATCCCTTGCGCCACCAGGGAGGCCCCCCCAAAATGAAAGTATTTCCATGGTATAAATTCCATTTCTAGAAATGTATACCAAGGAATAAGTTGCAAAAAAATTTAAGTATGAGGCTGTTCATGGCAGAATTGTTTAGGAGTAAAATATTTGAAAATGACCTACATGTTCAATTAAGTTAAATTATTAAAGTGACAAAAGTCTGTATAAGGCAATTACCATGGAGATATTTTAAAAATATCAGAGATATTGATCTACATATATCAATATAGGAAGATGTTTACAGCACAGGCAAAAGCTAACAAGTTACCAAATATGCATGGTACATATGAATGCATTTTTGAAAAAAACCACTTACACTCAATAAAAGTCTAAAAAGAAACGCAGAGACAAAAAAAAAACCCATATTTTGAAAAGATATGTAATCAGAGTTACATATGAGTGTGGAATTGTGCTTGCTGTCTCGTTTATTTTTTCTTATTTATATTCACTTGTATTTTTTAATTATTTGGTTATTGATATGGATTGTTCTTATAGGGAAACCATTTTTAATATTAAAGATGCAAATCTAAATAATTTGGGCTAATATATACAAGTGTTGCCACCCATCTGCGTGTTAAATGGGCTATTCACGATAAAAAAAGGAAGATAAACGTTGAAAATTTGGAATAACATGAGTAAATGAAAAACTGTTTTAGATTTAGGACACCACACTTTCTCCTTAATGCAATACTATGTTAAAAGGTCCTCTAGAGACATGAAAGTGTTAATGCACTGCTCCAAGTACCCTTCAAAAAGGAAGATGTAGCAACTAAAAATGGCCCTTCAAAACTGGAAAGATGCTCATGTAAGATCCAATTAGTGGCAACCTCCTTCAGAGTTGAGACTAGGCACCCATTTCCATTAGAGTGGTTTTTGGTTCAGATCAGAGATCATTCTTTTTGGAACAGAGGTCACTCCATGATGGATCCAGCTCAGTTTAGGACACTTAGGAACTTAATACGTAAAGTTTTCATGAAACTTTCGTAAGCACGGCAGATTCACTGAAGTCAATAAATTAATGAAAGAATAGCAGAGTGTAAGCATCAGAAATTTTGAGAAGCTGATTATGACAAAATAATATCATAAAAATAGTAAAATAGTTGCTAAAAGCTAATGTAAATGCATAGATCTCTGAGTCTACTAAAAGATGTCAGAAAAATGTCTCAGTCAGCTCAGCGTGCTACAACAAATTCTGCAGAATTGTGTATCTTAAACAATAAACATTTATTGCTCACAGTTCTGGAGGACAGAAGTCCAAGGTCAGGGTGCCGGTAAGCTTAGTCTCTTGGTAGGCACTCTCTTTCCTGGTTATATCCTCACATGGCCTAATCATTAATCACATCTGGAGGGTTCTACCCTCATAACCTCATGTTAATTCCCCAAAATGCTCCTCCAAACATCAATGCAATGGGAATCAGGACTACAACTTATGAGATCTGGGGGGACACAAATATTCAGTACATAATGAATGCACCATAATATACTAAGGCAGAATGATTACTCAATAACATCATCACTGGTAACAAATTAATTGATGTATTGATTTTATAAAGGGGAAAAAAATGGACCCATTAAGAATGCTAGCATGAATGCCTAGGAAAAAGGAGATGCCAGGGAGAAAACGTGGCTCTCGCTATTCCATGTGTCCACTGAGGGGATGCTCTCTCTGACTGTGGCAGTGACCCTCCTGTAGAGGCTAATATATCAGGTTATTTCTGGGTGATGTCATTAGGCACTTAAACACTACCATCTCCCTCCCCACAACCACCACCCTGTCTCTCATTCCGTATTCACTCAATAGCTTCTGATGGCAATGTGCTTTCCCACACAGATTTCCTATAGGGAAGGAATGTGCTGCTCTTGCAGACTTGAAAAGTCTGTGGGAGAGCTCTATTTCCCCTCTCAGCTAGCTGTGATTCTCATTTAAACAAACCATCTCAAAAGGGCTTTCCTGGTGGCACAAGGTGTTAAGACGCAACCTATTAAGCTATCTGCAGCCACTGCAGCACGAGTTTGATCCCCGGTCAGGTAGATACCCCCATGGCGCAGCAGACCTCTCCTGACTCACCAGCTGTTCTCTTCAGCAGTGTATTTCAGTCAGTCTGCCTGTTCTGTTCCCCACTCTGTCGCTGGTGAATCCTCTCACCCCCCCACATCTCTGGCCTGTACCTCAGTTCTTGTATGCATGAATAAATAAATCTTTAAAAAGAAATCTCTAAAGAGCTCATCTGCTATATGTTGATATTTAGGGGCTAAACACAATCTAGAAATGTTGATTAAACAGAGTGAGATCTCCTAACTATCTTACTCATCAGAGAATTTGGCCCCTTGCTCGCACACACTCCGTTTATTTCAAACTCTGTCATGCTTGTGGAACTTTCAGTAACTATGTGGATGTTATATTTGACAGTCTGGCCTCTGGGTTCTCTGACATGCCCATATTTCATTAGCTTTTCTTCTCTACCACCCCAGCTACTAGTTCCCATGACCTAGATCTTGTCATCCCCTGAAACTGCTTTTCATTTCAAAACATTAACTCTGATTTCTTGTTCTCTAACTCTGATATCTTGTTCTCTACTTTGCTAACTCACTACCTGCAAGTCAACTGCTTCTTAAGTTTCCTTAAGGAATCAGAGCAATTCAAAGACTTTTGTAGTTGTTTTTGTAAAGGTTTTCAATCATTCATCTTTCTTTCTTATGGTAATAAGATGAATACAACAGAAAACATACCATCTTAACCATTTTTAACTGTACAAATCTGTGTTGTGATGTGCATTCCCCTTGTTGCTCAACCATTCATCTACAGAACTCTTCCTTTTGTAAAACTGAAATTCTATACCCATTAAGTAAGAGCTCCATGTCCAACCCACTCACGTCCCCAATTCCAGCCCCTGGCAACCACCATTCTACTTGTGTCTCTATGAATCTGACTGTTCTAGGTCCTTCATATATGAGGAATCATACATGTGATTGGTTTATTTCACTTAGTATATTGTCCTCAAATTTCATTCATGTTGTAGAATGTTTACAAATTTCCTTCCTTTTTTGAGGTGGAATAACTTACTTTTGAGGCTCTGTAACTTATTTATGAACTAAACCATCATTAAAACAATTCTTTAAATATTTGCCATTTATCATCTACCTCTGCTTTGTCTGAGAATGGTAGTGATTATTCATATCCAGATTGTGATGGTGATTTTTGCTTAAGCTATTTTATACTTGCAAAATGCAATTTTACAAGTTAGATGTGCTATCAAGGAGTACTCTGTTAATGCTGGCTAGCTGGCATGTGTCTGTTGAACATGTAAAGAAAGGTGTGTAAGGCGTTTTCTTAAGAAAGCTCAGATTAATAATATGGACTTCAAATACAATTTTTCAAAGGGTTTCTAATATATGGCATAGCTCACTCTCCTCTCGTCTGGGCACCTGGGAGAATTTTACCTCCCTCTTCTTTTACAGCTATGAGACTAGTTTTTGAATGAGTTGCAGAATAGACTGTTTTTGTTCAGGCTGGAGCAATATGAGTGTGCTTCTGGGCCAAAGCTATCTCTTCCTTTGCTTCAATCAACTAAGGAGGCCACTTGTTCCAGATGGTACAGCTATAGGCTAGAGCTACCACTAACAATGATCACTGAACAGTCATATGGAAGGCAGGTACTCTGGAAAGTTGCCTTGGGCCTCAATAGACAATTTTGTAAGCAACAAATAAACCACTGAGATTGGTGAGATTCTTTGTTCTTGTAGCATAACTTAGTCTGTCCTGATTAACACAATAGTAGACTATTTAAGCAAGTTGTAGGTCAGTAGACATTCATTAATCATGCAGCTATTAAAAGAGAATGAGGTTGATATGTGTTAATATAGAAAGATTCTTCATATATTTTAACTGTAAAAAAGTTAGATATAGAATAAAGTATATAATATGGTAACATTTGTATAAAATACAAGTAAACATAGGCACTGAATGTGTCCAGATACATCAAAAATAATGGCAAAAATGGTTAGGAGGTCAGAAAGAATAGAATAAATTTGAGAAAACATGCAGAAATCAGATGGACAAGATTTGACAGCTGGGAAGTATAGGAGTATGGGGAAGGGCAGAATCAAACAAACCCATCTAGAAGTTCCGTGAAGGCAAGAATTTTTGTCTCCTTACATCATCGATGGCGGGGATTTGTCCTTTGAAATTTGCACTATTTTTAGGAGTAGGTAATATCTTTTATTTTGTATATAATAAAATTTCTACATGATTCCTTTATTTTGTTTTCTTGCTACTACTGCAGGTAATTATTTAATAAGAATATATTTTTAAAAAAGATAAAATTGGGCCACAGAACTATGGAATGAAACATAACACTTTCAAGTTTATCAAATATTCAATGACTAGGACTTCAAGGTCTTTGTAACTTAATGACAACCTAGAAAAATGTAAAACTTATTTTAGAAGTCACTTTATAGGAAATAATTTTGGATTTAGGGTATAATAGCATCTATGTAAAGATTTTCCTGTGTTTTGTTTTGTTTAGAATTTTCCGAACAATAGCATTCATTTGTTTCAATTTACTAAGGCTTGGTTCCAGTCTCTTCTCTTTGTGTGTGTGTGTGTGTTTAATTTTGCATACACTACAAATAGCACTGCTCACAATAAATATTGCCGTTCTTTTTTCTTGAGAATTTTGAGGATGTTTTAACCATGCAAACCATGCAAATTCTACCATGTGTCATAGGACAATTTCTAATCTCTTAAATATGTAAGAGGAAGTTAAATTGCTTGGTGTGGCGGCATCCTTTTAAAGGTAAGCAAACCAGTTCTCTCTCCAAACAAAGGTGTTGAGAGAACCCTCATGTAACTTGATGAGGCAGAGGGAATCACCTTTCTTCTTTACAGGCAAGGGTAGCCCAGTGACCCAGAAAGGGATAAGGGAGTCATCCCGCCAGTTAGCAGAGCTTTCCCTCCTGCTAACTACACTATGGCCATAGGTGAGGGGACAAGCTTACCTTATCAATTCTTTTTTTTTTTTTTAGATTTATTTATTTATTTATTTATACAAGCACTGGGTACAGTCAGAAGCGCGGGAGGGCGAGAGAATTCACCAGAGCCAGAGCGGGGAACAGAACAGGAAGACTTGACGAAGTACACTGCAGAGGGGAGCAGCGGGCGGCAGGAGAGGTCTGCCGCACCATGTGGGACCCTTGCCGGTGGCTGGGGATCGAACCTGCACTACAGAGGCTGCGCGCAGCTTCGCAGCCCAGCGCTCAACCGCTGCGCCACCAGGGGAGGCCCATTACCTTATCAATTCTATGGACGACTTGTTTTAATAGTTGCTGGAGCCTGGGCTGAAATCATGAGCTTTTTACCAGCTAAACTATTAGCTGTAACTCAGTCTTTCCACCCTGGCTCAGAAGATTTCTAACTGGTGCCTGGTTGTACCTGGCCTCCACACTTTCTGGGCTGTACACATAGCGCACAGCTGGTATCTTGACATCTGTGTGGGCTGAGAAAAGCTTTTCTCCTAACCCTTCCACATTCAGATTTATTCCTGCCCTCCCCCCAACTTTTTTTAGCAGCTGATCTCACGCTTAACTTTTCTCTTGAGGATTTCTCTACATGAGGATTTCTCCTCACCGTCTTGATTGTGCTGCCTCTGGCTGTTTAGGGGAAGCACTTCACCTTGCCTGCTTGGCCTCCACCTTCCCTCAGGCTTCTTGCAGTGTACCCCAATCCCTTAGATGAAATATAGATAAGTAATTAGGAGATTCAAGAGACTACATACAAAAAACCCCATACAATCAGTTACCTTCAGAATCACAAGGACATCACCTTGTCACTGCATTTTGTGGCCCCCCCACTGACAATCTCATTTCAATAAATTGTAAGGGGTTGCCAAAATTCTTTTTCAATATGGAATTATATTTAATTGAAACAAGGCTGTTTTAAATATAAATTGCTTTCACAGAATCATAGATTTTTAGAAAAGATTTTTCTTGTTATTTTACTGATAGGTTGATGTAATTATTTTTCATAAATAAAGCAGACATTAATTAGTGCGATATTAGAAAGTAAGCTTTTATGTTGCCTTTTTCAGTGGGAAGTTTTCCAGTATCTCAGGCCCCTTATTATCTGGGCAGAATATCCCATTGTGAATCTCTTCTGTTACAGAAACCACAGCCATCAAATATTCTATCGTCATGCTCCTGGAGGCTTTCATTCAGACATATGACTAAGACTCTGTTCTACAGAAATTTCTCTTGAGAAATGTGGGGACATCTGAACATCATTCACAGTGATTTATCCAAGAGATATTTCTGAAAAGAGGAAGGCAATTGTCCTTACCATCCACCCTTATTGAAACTCATTTCTATAGACTTACAAGACTTTACAGAGAGCCACGCTTCAAAATGATTTGGGAGGTTTATCAAGTCATACACATAAGGAAAAATCCTACACGACACAACTTTGTGTGACTAACAGGAATCTCAGATATTCCTTGTGTTGCATCTACACACCTCTTTGCCCTCACGTCTAGTAGCCACTAATTTTGATAGTCAGATTCAGTTCCCCTAACCCTCACTGTAATCAGAGATTCCACTAGCTAATATGGTGACTTTGTACAAATTAGGAAAAGAGTCTCCTTCAAGACACTTTAATGACATCTGTCAGAAAAATTGTGATTATAAAATGTTAATTTTATTAGAACAAGACACTTCACTGCCTTAAGATGAGAAAGGTGACATCGATACAAGATTCCATAACTGCCATCCCTTTTATCGGCTTGTTTTCCAGTGGCAAGAAAAGTCCCAACAGACTAGGTGAAGATTGTTGCTTCCAGTTCAGCGGAACCACAATTATTTATCTGGTAGAAAAAACTCTTTGAAGACTAAGAATTCTAAATCACCAGAGCCCTAAGAAGGAAGGACACATGGGCCATAAGATTTGATAACAAGAGGTGCTACTCTCAATTCTACCCACTGGTCCTCACCCAAACATTACTATAGGAGGAGAAAGGTGCCAAACATTTTTCTTTGTTGAAAGCACACAGTGAATCTATTGAATCACACCTAGATTGTCAAGCTCTTGCTTCCAAAGCTACATAATTGAATATTCCACAGGCATCCTGCAATTCTGTAAGACAAACTACTTTCAAGTAATGGCACACATGGACCTCTGGTCTCATGGGTATCAGTATATTGCCTTATTTCACTAAAAAGCAAACTGAATAAAGGTAAGGTTTGGAAAGAGAAGTTGTTAATGGATAAAACATTCATTCAATCCATAGAGAGTATTGCCTATGGTCAGAAAAGCAAATTCAATTCCAAATAAATGTGTATTCCAATGAAGTCCAAGACTGCCCCTCTGTGAACAAATGTAATCAGCCTGATATCAATTGCCTTTCTGGTCCCCCCAAAATTAGAGATCATATCAGAGGTGCATGTCTGGACACTACATATGTCAAATAGCACATTTAGCAGTGACAATCACCAGACCTGCCTTGGTGAGGCACAGTCCACAGTTGAGTCCTTGCTGGTTTCTATGTGTTCCGGTGTCTTTGTTTATGAGCTCATCAAGCAAGCAGAAGAGTGTCTCAGGGAATTGCAAATATCTCATTTATGATGGGAAGTTCGTGCATGGAGTCCTCAAGACAGGTAGTTAGTCTCTACCAGAGCCCAATAACCAGCCAAAAGCTGTTTCTCTGAAGAACAGTTACTAATTGGCAAAAAGGATGTGCTTATGCTCCAAAACCCTGGAGGCCTCTGCTGTCATTTGTTTATTGGATTTCCATAGGGTTTCAGGAGCATTCTAATCTGCTACAGAAACTTTGAGTCCTGTTTACTAACTAGATCATGAAGACCAAGTAGCAGAGCTGCCTGCAGTGAAATCTGGGTTACCTAGGTTTCAGGTCCCAGTTAAAGCTACCAACTGTTTGGGTCACCAGAGAAACACACCCATATTTTAAGTTGCTTCCAAAATCCAATGAACCCTGTTAAGTGTTATGCCTCTGGGCTTAATGTATCAGATGAAAGGTACAGAAACATGTCCTTCATAGTGATGAAGATAACATTACGAGCTTCAGACAGGTTGCCCTAAAGTCACTCCTACTTTGTATTCCTAGGTCTTATCAACACAAGATATGATGTATAGATTAGCACAATGTCCTGTGGATCAAACTGTGGCACAGAGTTTGAGTTTTTGTAATCATGAGACAAGGATAGTATTGCTCCTTCCAAGTGAAAATAAACTTTGGAGATTCTCTATTGAAATAGCATTTTTAGATGAATAAAGGCAAACCAAAAACTTTTTATTTGCTCTAAGAAAGAAACTTTACCTGGTTTGACTACAATGATTTGAAAAAAAATTTTGAGGCTTATGATAGCCAACTAGATGAGTGTTTATGAAATATTTTCTGAGTTCCAAGTGATTTCTGCATAGGTCAAACCAGGTATTTCGGCATCTTTTAAGTCTCTGAAGGTAGCATTTAATTTTCCATGTCTTTGTCACCTCTCCTGGTCTTTTCCCAAGGATACGATATAGCTTTCAGTTTACTTTCTGTTAGTGAGGGAGAGTTCTAAGAGTTTTCTTTGATAACAGAGTAGTTACATTATTTGTAGTTAAACCCATATATTTTTGATAGCTAAATAGAGTCCTATTAGTAATTATGCTAGAAAAGGAGATACGAATTGATATTTCAAGGATAAGGATCCAGTGTGGGGGCTTGGTCATTTCTTGAGATTACCTGTACCAATACTACATTTAAAAACCAGGAAAACAAATATTAAATACATGCAGAAATCCACTGGGTCTCTGTGAGCTGCATTTGGTTCATCGTTATATTTATCACTTCATCTCTTTTAATCTCCATTCTAACCAGTGAACCCCACTGATAATCTTCCTCCATCTCTCAACCCTTGGAATTAGCGATAGGTCAGATTCATGTCTGATAATCTCTGAAAAGTCTGGGTTCCCTTTCCCCAGTACAGTTAGTCAGTCTGGTAAATGATTACAGTTTATTTGTGCTACAAAGAAAATCATAGAACATTTTTATGAAGTTATTACAGGGTCCTTTCTTCAGCGCATCCCGCCTCCTCTTAATGCTCTGGGGATGTCTATGTATGGACTCAGGTCTGAGAATTAGGTCAAGAGCTGTAGCTCTCTTGTGGTAGCTCAAGCAGGCTCTCCAAGTCTAGACAGGTGTTGTAGTTGTTACATAAGTCAAACAGGTCGGCCAGGGGCTATTCTCTGGTGACTCTAATTATAGGCCTGGAGACAATCAAGGTGGGTGGAGGTCAGACCCATGGATTCAGATCTCCCTTGTTTGATAACTTCCTCAGCTAAACCTATTACAGGGTCTTCAAGCAAGGCAGTTACAACCTCATCCTTCCAAATAGTCCATTTCTATTCGTAAGCAATAATTTCTTTTAATAACAGCTCTAATTTTCATGAGAGGCTGGAGAAGTTATCAATTCTTTTGACATATTTCACCCCCACTGAAATGATTTTGAGTTTCATTTCTTGGCCGTTTTGGTCCAGCAACTTCAAGAGATACAAGGATTTCTATCTTATTTACTTGCTTTTTTAAGAAAAAAATTATTTTTTACATCATTGTTCATTTTTGTACAATGTTTCCTTCCTCCTGTCAGAATTCCCACCACCACATCACCTGTGAACTGTCACCATAGTCCCTTGTGCTTTTCCCTATCCTGTTTAGATCCCTGCCTCTCTCTCTCCCCTGCTGCGTGTCTCTGGTTTATAATTTGCCTGCTAGTTTTATCTTTATTAAACTAACAAATCCCTTATTTGGTTTCCCTATATTCCACCTATGAAACTATCCAATACTATTCTTTTTCCTTCTGACTTATTTCACTGAGCATAATCCCTTCCATCTCCACCCATGTTGCTGCAAATGGCAGGAGTTTATCTTTTTTGATTGGTGAATAGTATTCCATTGTGGTATGGATATCCCATTTAGTATTCCATGTGGTATATATACCACATCTTCTTCGTCGAGTCATCTGTTTTGGGGCATTTAGATTGTTTCTATATCTCAGCTATTGTAAATAGTGCTAGAATAAACATAGGAGTGCAGGTTTCTTTATTTGATTGTTTTTTAAAGCACTTCTGTAGAAGTCTGTTGCCATTAACTAACTTCAAGATCCAGAAGCAACTGAAACAACTACTCCATCTTATTTTCATCAATTTCCTTATCTTGAGTTGACCATAGGATTTATTGTCCACACCAAAGCACTCTGGAGAGTGAAAGGGGATGCTCATGAAAGTTACACTGGGGAAAAAGGCATAAAATATCCAGAACAAACTGGACATATAATCTTTCTATTCATGCTCTTTTATATTGCTTTATGGCATTAGCCATGGGGTTGTCCAAAGTCTTTACTTTGATGGGTATTTCATTCTAAGCAATAATTTGATTATATATTAATGAATAGGCCACCAAAGTAGTAGGCCTTAATAATAGTTTAATTTTATTCTCTTTAAGTCCAAATATATGAGATAATAAACTTCTCCTTGAATTTCCATCAGTCTCTGTTCTCAGAAGTTTCCCGATACTCACTCATTGTACCAGTTTCTTATCAGTTGGGGGTCTAAGGATCAAATGGCACCTGACAGAGAATGTTGGAGTACCTGTGTTCACCCTAGCAAACTTTTTTCTTCATAGGATGGCATTTTTCTGCATTCCTGGGAGGGTAGATATATGGTCCTGAGGTTCTGCTATAATTGATACCAATATCAGATCTACCAGGGAGACTGCATAACAACTCCTTGAATTATATTTCTGACATCAAATTATTATCATGTGTTCTAATGGGCTATCACCTATTCAAAAAAATTACACTTAGTTCCTTTCTACATTAATGAGCATATTATTTAGTCATTTGAATGGACGTTTTAGCCATGGCAATATATTCATTTAATGAGCAGAGTTAATTGCCTAGTTTAGAGCTTAATCTTTCTTTTATTACCCAGAATAAATGAGTGATTCCAATGTTGTCTACAGAGAGTAAACAACAATGGAATGGAAAATGTGGTAAAAGCTATCATTTTCATGCTTTGGAGGAGCAGGGGACCAGAACCAAGCCTTTGGCTCTAGAGCAGATTATTGTCTTTTTTTTAAGATTTATTTATTTATGCATACAAGAATGGGAGTACAGGTCAGAGGTTGGTGGGGGTGGTGAGAGAATTCACCAGAAACAGAGTGGGGAACAGAACAGGCAGACAGACTGAAATACACTGCTGAGGGGAACAGCTGGTGAGACAGGAGAAGTCTGCTGTGCCATGTGGTTATCTCCCTGGTTGGGGATTGAACTCATGCTGCAGTGATTGCAAATAGCTTCATAAGTTGCATCTTAACCCCTTGCACCACCAGGGAGGCCCCCAGATTATTGTCTTATCAATAAGTGAAGCGCTGGAGTAGGGGAACTATAAAGTAACTTCCAGATCCATTATTCTGTGTTTATGAAATGCCAGCATGAAAAAATACCTGAGTAGTTATATATCACTTAATATTAGAAAAGGATAGTTATTGTTGTTAATTAAAATGGGCAGGTATAGCAATAAGGAAAGATAAAGTGCAGCCATTATAGAAAAATAGAAGGCGCTTGAGGGAATGATGTATAGTGAAGCAAGTCAGAATGATAAAAACAAACTTTGGACATTTACTTTATAAATTATATTACATTATTGGACATTTATATTATGAATTATTTTATTTTGCAAGCAAACTACTTGCAAAAATTAGTGGGCATGAATAAATAAGGGCTCTGAGATTAAGAGGGAGAAAGGGATATCAGGGATGTTGGTGGGGAAAACTTATAAAATGTGCATGCTTACAAAGTTTGTGCTGTTTTTTGGTTTTGTTTTTGTGTACTGCTTGTAAGAAAGGTGGGCTAAAAGGAAAAGAGCTATTAGCTTTATTCCACATTTTGGCAGAAGGCAATCTGCAGATATAGTTCAGGAAATCACTATCATCCGTGGGAAGATTCTGAGAAGTGGTGTTTTACAAGGGGGGGTGACTTAGAGGGAACCACCCATGTGGACCCTAAGCTTTCAGGTTAGATGTGTGGTACTGTGGACTTACTCCTTTTTGAACTGAATGATACCCTTTACATGCCATGTTGGATTTCAAACCTTCCCAATGTGGGATTTTCTACCATTTGCAACAGGTGCATATTTCCTTTGTGATCACCAGACATTTTGCTTTGTGAAAAAGAACACGATTCATGTCCCAAATGTTGTATTCCAGAAAATTAAATGAAATTCCAGAAAATTCATTATTACTACTTTGGAAAGGTCTTCAAAAGTTATTTAAATGACTTTGGTGCCAAATAATTGTCATCTTCTTTTGCAGATAAGTCTTGTCTGACAGCAAATATTCCCCTGGGAATACTAGTTTTTAAAGGAAATAGAAATAAAAATATTTAAAGTAAGATATCTTACAACTGCTATAGTGATTTAGAGTAGACCTAGTTCATCTTTTATATTTGTTTTGTATATGAGAAAGACTTAGATTTGATGAGTGATGAGGGAAAAAAAAAAAAAAACTAAGAGGGCCTCCCTTGTGGCGCAAAGGGTTAAGTACCACACTATGAAGCAACCCACAGCCTCTACAGCATGAGTTCGACCCCCGGCCAGCCAGGGAGAAACCCACATGGCGAGGCAGACCTCTCCTGTTTCACCTGCTGTTCCCCTCAGCAGTTTGTTTCAGTCTGTCTGCCTGTTCCATTCCCCACTCACTCTCTGGTGGATCCTCTCACCCCAGTTCTTACATGCATAAATAAATAAATCTTAAAAAAAAATAGTACGTGCTCAGGAAGGTACAGATTTGTCCTTTGACAGTAGTTTTTATCAAATTGCTCAAAAATACATTACACTTACAAATAAAACAGCATGATTCAATGTTTCGTTATTTTTGAATCCAGTTTTCCTAACTGAAAATCAGAGCTTTGATCTTTATCTGTTGTATTACTCAACACAGGTCTCAACATGTTCAGTTTTGTTAGAAACTCTTGTGTTCCACTTCAAGAATGAATTTCCCTAGGGTTTCTTTAATGGTTGCGCCTTAATGCACAATAGTTAAAATTTTTCCAATTTGATCAATTCCTTTTAAATTTGAATGAGACTCTGCTTTTCCTCATGTACTCAGATAATGCTATTGACTGAGGGTCAGTAGGGCATGTACTTTGAGTAGATTTTGTACTACTGGTGATGTGAATCCATCTAGAAATTCACTCTCTTGGCCGCTTCTTAATAAAATGTTCCTGATGGGTTAGGCTACTGGTATAGCTAAAGTTGTAGCACAGAGTGAAACCTGGATTTTTCACAGCAGGTCTTCTCTAAGCCTGGGTCACCTTGGCCTCTTCTTTGAATCAGCAGAGTTAACTGACAGCTGACACTTATTTTCATCTCTGAACTATATCCAGGCATTTGCTGTCTTGCTTTTGCTTTCCATTTCCTTAGGTTGGAAATGCTTTATTTGCTAATATTTTCTAGCTAGGGTGAGTTGCAAGCCAAGGGCTTTATTGCAAGAGTAGCAAGAATAGAAAATCAATAGTGTATTGATTGTCAGTGAAAATGATTATTAATAACTTCAGTTACCTCTTTGTAGTTGAAGGTTCATTGTTCTATCTTCCCCATTTGTGGCTTTCTAAGTTTTTGTAATGAAAATACTGTGATTGAATCAAAGGCCTAAAAAATAGTTATGTCAAGTTTATAAATTCTTAAATGACGTACATTAAAAAAGATCTTTCATAGTGAACCAAAAAAAAAGATTATTTATTCTTTAGCTTTTAAATAAGAAAAGCATCACTTTCTTGGTCACGTTTATAACAAGATCATCAAGCTTAGCCTGATGTATTTTAACATAAAAATAATGTACTCAATTTCAGATATTGAAAATATATTTATTTGTTTTAGATCTGATATTCTTTCAAACTTTGATCATGAAAGATAATATAAACATTGAAATACTTTAAATTTTAGAGAAATCATGGAGAACTAGGTCATGCTTTCAGCATTCTGGACCTTGGGAAAATGTGTTCATTAGCTGCGAGGAAGTGGGGTAGGAGGAGGTTAAGATGGAGGAATCTGCCTGGCCTGGCAGGCTCCTGGAGAAATATGATTCTGTAGACAGTGGGCAGCTCTTTGAGGCTCTCTAAACTGCAGACTCAGGGACATTGATCCTGACTCTACCTTTGGGAAGGCTGATTCTGAAAAGAACCGGAATTCTGCTGTCATCTTCAATACTGAGTCACTTACTATACTTCGGTTGCAGGCAACAGAAATGACCTTAGCTAATTTAAATGGAAGAGTAATTCACTAGAGGGTTATGAATGTTTCCAAATTGCAGGAAATATTGAAAATACACTCTTCAAAATGGACTGGAACCAGAATACCTTTGGTGATCTAGGAGTCCACTGAAGACCTGGGAATGAAACTTGAATTTTTTCCCATTCCTTTCTTCCTTTTGAGATTCAAATTCTGAGCTATTATAACTTAAGGCCCTGAACTGAGGGTGAGCAAGACACACTTGCGGACATACTGTTATACCTTTATTCATGAATCGGGGAGGGAATCTTGTAGGAAGCTACTATAAGAAGGGCAGGAGAAAAGCAATGGATAAAGCCTTTGCAGTATATTCTCACCCTATCATTTATTTTTTTTAAATAATAAATTTTATTTTTATATTCCCCATACCTTTGCAACCCCCCCATTCTGACCCCAATCCCTCCCCTCCCGCCCCCCACTCCCCAAAAACTGTCTCCGATTCATAGTTTTTTTGTTGATTTTGATTTTCACTTTCTTATAGTTATTCATTTTCCTGGTCCCTTATTTAAGTTTTCTAGATTCCTGCTATGAGGGAGACCATCCGGTATTTTTCTTTTTCTTTCTGGCTTATTTCGCTGAGCATGATCCCTTCCAGCGCCATCCATGTTGCTCAAATTGCATGTGTTTATCTTTTTTGAAGGCTGAGTAATATTCCATAGTGTATATGTACCACATCTTCTTGATCCAGTCATCTATTTTTGGGCATTTGGGTTGTTTCCAAAGCTTAGCTATTGTAAATAGTGCTGCTATAAACATAGGCGTGCAGGTGCTCTTTGGAATTGATGTTTCTGTGTCCTTTGGGTAAATACCTAGGAGTGGAATTGCTGGATCATATAGAAGCTCTATGTTTAGTAGGTCCAGAAATCTCCACACAGCTCTCCATAGTGGTTGGACCAGTTTGCACTCCCACCAACAGTGCAGAAGAGTTCCTTTTTCTCCACACCCTCGCCAACATTTGTTGTTGCTAGTTTTTTTAATATGTGCCATTCTCACTGGTGTAAGATGGTATCTCATGGTGGTTTTGATTTGCATTTCCCTGATTACAAGTCTCACCCTATCATTTAAGGCCTTGTCTGATTCATTATCCCAATACACTCCTCTTTTCACGGACTTATATTCTTGACATTATCCTCAGCCCACTCTCCCCTTTTTCCATTACAGTCTCACCCCCTAATGGATTTTAAAAATCAGCTTTGAGAAGACTGTATTGTGACAAACTCTTCTGTTAATCTACACCTTGTGATTTCATTCTTGCCCAGGCTTTGCCATGTTAGTGAGTTCCACTCTTCTTGTTTCGAGATTCCAGTCTTACTGAGCAGGACCTGGATCTGAGTTGCACTAGAATCCTGCTTTCTTTCTTGCAGGTGCCTCTTCCCTACCACAGGCTTGTGTACTTTCTTTCACTTCTAATAGGGCCTGGTGTCCTGTTCCCCAGAACCAAACTCCCTGGGGTTCTCTGCCTGATTGCTTCTGGATTTCCCAGTACTGTGATTTCCTCAGAAAACTTGATATTCCTGGTGGGATCCTGCTGATGCCAACTGACTATCTGCCAAATTTTCTCTCCCTTTTTTAAATTCAGAAATACCTCTTTAGAGAGCTCTGACTCATCCAATATTCCCACCTAATGCTACCTTTTACTTTCATTTTAGTACATATTGATATTGAATAGATACAAAATCCTAATGATAGTATGTGTAAGGTTTAAAGTAAGACCAAAGGATGAACTTGGATGAACTCACTACCCAGTTTAAGAAACAGGATGCAGTAACTGCACCTCTCTTACAGCCACTCAACCTGACTGGCTAGCATGGGCCTGTCTCACCTTTGAAGTCAGGGAAACTGTTAGAACCTCAGCTCTAATACTGCCTGTGTGATCTCAGACAAGTTATTGCACCTCTCTGAGCCTCAATCTAAACCCTAGATGACAACATAGGTAACATTTCATAGATAGAAAGGTACTTCCTTTATCTGAATGCTCTGGTGACCTGACTAGCACTCTGCCCTCCTCTTATGCCTGCTCCCCAGGCTATAACCAGTTTGCTTAAGCCCACTTTGTTCCTCCATAAGACGTTCATTGGTAACTGAATCAGTGATTCTTAAATTCTGGCCAGTTGCGTGTAAGAATGATCTTAGAGGGCCTCCCCTGGTGGTGCAGCAGTTGAGTGCTGGGCTGCGAAGCTGCCCGCAGCCTCTGCAGCGCCGGTTCTATCCCCCACCGGTGAGGTCCCACATGGCGCAACAGACCTCTCCTGCCTCGCCCACTGCTCCCCTCAGCAGTGTACTTCATCGGTCTGCCTGTTCTGTTCCCCGCTCTGGCTCTGGTGAATCCTCTCACCCTCCGGCGCTTCTGACTGTACCCAGTGCTTGTATAAATAAATAAATAAATCTTAAAAAAAAAAAAAGAATGATCTTAGAGTCTAATAGGAATCTAGGGGTCCAGGCTATGGACAATATGGATACACAAAGAGCCACACTCATTGAGGGTTCATTAGACATACCCCTAAATTAAAAGGTTATGTAAGAAACTGAAGGTATCATAACAGGAAGTTATTCACATCTAACCGAAGCACATAAACATTGATACCATTTAACCATCCTTCCTGTCCTAACACTAGCATTTATTCCAGCCTATTAAATCATCTATGGTGCACAATGTTTCCTGGAGAGCATGGCTCAATTATAGAAGTTACTAGGTTAGATGTTTATTATGTGTTTAGACATTCCCCTTCAAGCTATACATGATTAAATGCAGTAATCTTTCTTACTTATCTTTTTACCTCCCTATATTCAACAACTGGCAAACAGTCGGTAGTCAATAAATGTTTCTTTCATTAAAAGCACAGAGGGAGGGTTCAGCTCACCCAGTCTTTCTTCACATAGCTTTGATCTAAAAATAGCATTTAAGTATTACTTGCACAAAGAAATTAGTTCTGAGATTGCTGCTTCAATAAGTAAAAAGAACCAATAATCAAATTTGCTAACATACAATGGTGTCAACTTGTTTTTTGGTGTCCATTTTCAAATCCTTAGACTATATTCCAAACTTGTGCGTTATTATTCTAACATGATCTATTTCATAATTCTGACTCTCTGTTTTAGACTGGCCTTGTCTGTTCTTGAGTGGGCAGGGAGAATACTTTATATTCAGCCTAAAACAGTGAGCGGGAGCTCTTAATGGGAACACTGAATCTCCCCCTCCCACCACCACCACCCACACCGCGTGTTCCCCACCCCCACTGTGCTAACTATCACATTATGAGTGTGGAGAATGCTCTATAAATGTTGGCAGACAGAATCACACCCATAAGTTAATTTGAGCTTAAATGAATATGTCGAAGTGAGCTGCCACCCACATCTGAAATTCCCTGATTTTTATAGTACCCTTTTTTTCTTTCCTTAAAAGAAACCTCATTCTACTAGCAGTAAAAATTACTCAAAATTTCAACAATTGTGACATTGTCTTGCAAAGATCATTAAAGGCCTTTTAAAAGCCAACTTGGGAAAAAGTCTGTAAATATGTAAAATGTTGCTTTCTATTAGGAAAAACAACAGAAGTTAATATATCAGATTCTAAGGAGGACAGAATAAGTACTTGAAGAGTTATTGTGTGGGGGTTGATTCTGCAGTGGCTGAACAACTCAGAACATGAAAAGAGCAGCATTTTTGTGCGCGGGTGGTGGGCAGGAAGGGGACATGTCCTACGAGCTAGGCAGCTAAGAGGCAACCACGTTTGTGATGGCCATGCTGGGGAAACATTGGTAAAGCTGATGAGAGTAACGCCATATTCTTGACATTATCAAGAGGATAATGTATCATCAACAAGAAGAATGGAACTCAGTAACATGGCAAAGCCTGGGCTAGAATGAAATCTCAAGGTGTAGATTAACAGAAGAGTTTGTCACAATACCGTCTTCTCAAAGCTGATTTTTAAAATCCATTAGGGGGTGAGACTGTAATGGAAAAAGGGGAGAGTGGGCTGAGGATAATGTCAAGAATATAATGTCAGAGTTACTTTTTGACTCCACTCACTCAGCCTACATGCATGAAAGTCAGGGTCAGCAACCTAGAACCCCGAGGCCACTTCTGGTTCACAGCAGGGTCCAACACAACCTTCTCACCAGTCCACACTACAGCTGGCCTCATGTCATAGCTTAGGTACTGTACATCTGCAGATTCAGGAAATTAGAATTCAACTATGCTAAAAATTTGATTTTTTAAATAACAATACAAAACACAACATGACAAAACAAAAACAGACAATTATAAACCAGAGACATCCTGCAGAGGAGGAGGAGGGAGAGGGGTCAGAGGGAGGGAGGGAGGAGCAGAGGGGACTGAGGTGATGGTGCACAGGTGCATTGGGGAAGGACACTCTATGGGGACTACACCTGAGGGGGGGTAGGGAAAGCAAACATTGTTTAAAATGAACAATGATGTAAAATATGAATAAATAAAAAAATAAAAATTTGATTTTTAAAAATAAATCCCACATTTCGTCACTCTCATAAAGATGACTCTGAGACCTTTTGGCATATGAGGCTTTCAGTCTTCCATTGTCAATACTTGTGTATTCAAGGCTGTAAGCAAGTGAAACCTGCTTATTTTAGAGGGTGGGCACGATAAAGTCACATTTGAAAGCAATTCAAATTCTGGAAGCCACTTGTTAGTGGGGATAATTATGAAGTTAAGTGCAGTAGAGAAGAGAACAATGAACCACCACCTCATAAGAAGCATCAGTCAAATAACTTTTAAGTATAAAAAAGCACTTGAAAATGTGTAGAGGTTGAAAAAGAAGAGGATTAGCCAATGGGAATTCCTCAGGAAAAAAGACAACTTGCTTAGGAAAAAGACAATTTGGCATGCCAGGTAACCCCTTCATGGAGGTGATGGGAGCAATCAATTTCTGAGTGTGATTTCTGGGAACATTTGTCTACAACAAAATTCTCACTGATCTTTCAGTATCTTTTCCCCTTTAAATTCCTCCTGGAGAGGTTTTTCAGGGTAAGGTGTGTGTGTGGGGGGGGGGTGTGGGGTGTCCAGCAGTGTCATGATATAAATAGCAAATATTTCTGGAAGTGGCAATGCATTATGTTATTGTTAATGTTGAAATGTTGTATCTAACACCTAAAGGAATGGAAATTCAATGAGAATTAAGAGGAGAAGATAATTTGGGAGCATGAATCACTACCTGGAGATAGGGAACATTTGGTTGAGATTGAGAAAATGGGAGGATTCTGATACGTTAGAGAAATGAGAAGTAAGGATGGAAGGAATTGGGGAGGAAAAGACACTGTATTTAAATTACGTTTTCCCTTAGGATAAGAGTACTTCAGTTTTAGTTTTCTAATCTTGGTACAAGAATGATATTTTATATTATCTGGTAGTTTCTCTGAACACTTTATACAATTTAAAGTGCAAAGAATACTTACGAGCTTTAGTGTTAGAATCTAGTTTTAAACATTTGTCCACCTCAGGCAGGTTAAACTTTCTGAGCCTGACTGGAATTAATATGTCTAGTGGATTCTTGTTAATTGTCTACCCAGCATTTTCTTTAGAAAAATCCCATATTTCCCAGCAAGTGGCAGTTTTGAAAGGCTGAAAACTCAATCCTTTGATGGCCTCAAGTCCATCATTTCATCCAATTTGGGCAAATGCCATCTAAAGAAACGTTTCTGGTAGGGGGGTGTTCTAGAATACTAACTCTTCTAAGATACCTGCTGTAAGAGGTACCCTTATTGCACCTCAGGTATGATGTGACGTGCTGATGTGAGTCAGGGAATGACTAGAGTCATTTTGCTACCATGAAAGAAGTTAGCCGAAGTTGAATTTGAACATGAAAGGGCAAAACTGAGAGAGTTGCAGAGAAATTCAGCCAGAGTAATGTCAAAATTGTACCTGAAACCTCACTAACTGCTGAGCGTTCTGATTATACAAACCAGTGAATTCTCTTTATTACTTCAGCTAGATTTTGATTTACATTTTTTGCTACTTTGCCACCAAAAGATTGTTAACCAGTTTTGAGTATTATGTTCTAGTGCAGTGCTTCGTATATAAATATTAGTTCACATAGCATTTCTCTATTAATTCATTGTGCACACCGTTATGTCAGTATATATCAAGCGAGACACCAAGTTCCAGGACTATGAAGCTAGAAGTAAGACTGGATCCCTGGTCTCAAGAGTTCATAAACTACTAACTGGCATCTACCAAACTTTGGATAATTTCTTGAATATCATGAGGAAAGACTAAGCAAGAAGAGATTGGGTTTTTTTCATCTGGAATAGAAAGTTATGTTACTTAGCTCTTTAAAAAGTTAATTCATGTGTAAAGTATGGCACATAATGTCACCTTACCAGAATATATTCATATCAACTATACTAAATAAAGTAATTTATTTCTTCAGTAATTGACAGTATACAATCAATGTTAGATAGCTTTTAGCTGTGCTTTTCACTTCACAAATTCTTATAACCGCTAGGTTTCCTCTTCATGTCATTTAAAAATCTAAACATTCTTCTGTGATTCAAAAAATAGTAAGGACAAAAAATAGTAAGTATAGCACAATTTCTAAAATGTCCTACTTAAGTAAAAGAAACTGCAGCTCTTTTGCAGGCATTTATTTCTGAAGGATTTTTTTTCTTCACAAAATTTCCAGTTGAACTTCTGTTGCTACTGCTGCTAGTATATTCTGAGTGGGATAATGATATTTTTAGAACCAAAGTACAGTTGCCATTATGAACATTTTCTTAAGAGTAGTAATACTTAGCAAAATTACTTTAAATTCAGTTGGCTTTTGTAGTGATTTAAATTTGTTCCTTAATATTATGGGAATGCTACCTGGTTACGAGTATAACTAAAGTACTTCTTGTACTACATCATACTGAACTGGGTTATGAAAACAATTATTGTATAGTTTAACTAAGAAGAGTTGATCATAGCAATTTCCTTCTGGTAGGTCATTGTTTGCAAATGGAATTACTCAACCTAAAGGCGGTGCATCATTCTCAAAAGTAAATTAGAATGCACCAATAGAGAGTTTAAAAGTTATCAGTGATGTAGTAACTGGGCTGGATTCATAAATAGCAAATATAAACTATGTCTATGCAAACCATAATAAAGCTATCATTTCAGTGCTATCTACCTCAGCTAAAGCATGTATAACTCTCTTTAAGAATCTCAAACGGTGGCTTATTTAAATGAAATTTCAATAAGGAGTTTCAATAAATTTTATCTGGTTTCATGTTCACAGGCAGAAGTTGATCAATAATGACTATATGGAATCAAAACAGTTTCTCTTCAAGGGAGGAATATCCACATTATGCTTCTTTAGAAAGTAAAATGTCTTTTCTATAAATGATTAAAAGTAAAGAAAGAAGAAAAGGTGGTAAGATAAAGAACAAACACATTATTGCTAACACCACCCTGATATCTCATTTCATCTATGACTAATGGATAGTACAATGTTCTGTACCCAGTAGTTTGACTGAACCTTCTTTTTTAATCTATTGTTTAATTGGACTGTCCAGTTGCTCTCCAAGCTTCACAAATTTCACAATCCTCTTAGTAAATTGTTAAGTACAAAAAAAACTACTTAATATTAAAAACATGAAGTGGAATGGTCATACCAGTTGGAGAGAAGCTATTATAAAACAACAACAGCAACCAAAAAACAAACAAAAAACTTTGTTCCTTGTTTTATGTTGTTGGTTTGTTTTTTCCTCTTTGCCTATTTCTGCCGTATTCGCTTCAGATCAATACCAATGATGTATGGTTCTCTCTCCTCTTCTTCTTCATCTCCATATTAAACCCTTGCCTACTAACAGAGAATTCCAGTAATTCAAGATGTTCTGGAACTGAGTCAGTCCTTGTGCCTCTATGACCAAAAGTAAAGGTCACTTCTAAACAGGACAAGGTGGTCTAGAACTGTATCTCCCTACTCCTCCCTGCAAAGTACAAGTATAAATGGTGTGAAATGGTGTGAAAGACAGCCAAGGAAGAAATGTGAAACGTGGTTTACTAATGTGGCTAGTAAAAGGGGGTTTGGGACTCCAGAATGGTAGCAACATGAAAGCTGCAGGTGTCTCATGTGCTCTTACCCAACAGAGGAAGGCCACTCAGACTCGGAGTTCCTTGACTTTCAACCTAGTAATAGAAGGCAGCCTGTGGCTCCACCCCTTCCCTGGATCACAATGGAGTGTCTCTGACAACATTAGATGAACCTGACACCACCAGCAAGCAGGGGAGACTGGATACATTATGAGAAACCAATGACCCAAGAACGTACTCTCCTTTTCTGCTGGACCAGAGATACTTTTTTTCCACTGAGAAATACCAATGTAGGCAGGCAGAGGTAGCAAAGGAGACCCAGTAGCTTTGTTTGGGAAGTCTCTGTCTTCACAGAGCTAACATTGTGCTCTCCCACACAGAAACACCAAAGCAACAGGTAAAGTGGGGTGGGGAGGGACCAGTAGTGCTATGCTTTTATAGGTGAAAGTAATACTAATTTTACATAATGTCTCCCAAGAAACAGAAGGGAAGGAGATGACTACAAACTTATTGTATGAGACTAGTATTACCCTGATAACAAAATCAGAACTAAGGCAGCACCAGAAAGCAAAACAAAACAAAAATGTACAGACCAACATTTCTCATAAGCATAGAGCCAAAAATCCTCAGCAAAATATTAGCAAACCAATTCCAGAAATATGCTAAAAAATTTATATACCATGACCAATTAGGACTTATTCTAGGTGTCCAAGTTTGGTTAAATATTAAAAAAATCAATCAATGTAATTTGCTACATCAACAAGTTACAAAAGAAAAGTCATAAGATTATAATCAGTTGACACAGGATAAACATTTGGGTGCAAAAACCTATTATCTTTTCATGACCAAAACTCTCAATGAATAATAAATAAAGAGTATGAGCAACATACCGATAGCTAACAATATACTAATGGTGAAAGGCTGAGATAGGGAACAAGGCAAGAATGTCCACTTTCATCATTTTAATCAACATACTACTCAAGTTCTGAGTGTGATAAAGCAAGAAAAAGAAATAAAAGGCATGCAGTTTGGAAAGGAAGAAATAAAATAACCTCCATTGGCAGGTGATTGTCCACACAGAAAATTCCAGGAAATCTATAAAATAGAACCCTACAAACCCCCAGAACTAGTGAGGCAATTCAGCAAGATCAGAAGGTACAAAGATCAACATTTAAGGATTAATCACATTTATTTATGTTACTATCAAGCAAAACTATAATTAAGAACACACCACCATTTACAGTTGCTCCTAAGAAAATTAAATACTTACAGGGCCTCCCTGGTAGTGCAAGAGGTTAAGCACAGCACTGTGAAGCTATCCACAGCCTCTGCAGCACAAGTTTGATCCCCCTGCCGGCCAAGGAGCTACCCACATGGCGCAGCAGACTTCTCCTGTCTCACCCACTGCTCTCCTCAGCAATGCATTTCAGTCAGTCTGCTTGTTCTGTTCCCCTCTCTGTCTTTGGTGAATCCTCCCTCATCCCCACACCTCTGGCCTGTACCCCTGTTTTTGTGCTTAAATAAATAAATATTTAAAAAAAGAAAAAGAAAAGTAAATACTTACATAGACATACTTCGATGCTTAAGAAGATATGTAGAAAACTTAAAAGATGAACATTATAAAATACTGATAGAAGAAATCACAGAAGATCTAACTAAATGGAGAGATATAACTTATTCATGGTTTGATGTTTCAATTGAATAAAAATGTCAATATTCCTCAAATTCATCTATATGGTTAATGTAGCTCCTATCATAATTCCAGCAAAGCTTTTTGTAGACACAGACAAGCTTATTTTAAAATTTATATGGAAAGCCACAGGCCCTAGAATAGCTTTAAAATCATGATAAAAAAGAATAAAGTGGAATTACTCTACCTTATACTAAAGCATATTATATAGCTAGAGTAATCAAGACTGTGGTATTGGCAAAGGGATACGTGTAAGTCAGTAATACAGAATAGAAAACCCAGAAATAAACCTAATACAGATAAGCGCAACTGGTTTTGAACAAGGGACAAAACAAATCCAGAGAAGTAATGATTGCCTTTTCAACAAACAGGTTGGGCAGCTGAATAAGCAACTGAAAACAAAGAAAATCCAAATTAAACCTCTATTTACACAAAAATTAAATCAAAATGAATCATGGACTTAAATGTAAAACTGTAAATCTTAGAAAAAGACAGGAGAGAATGTTTGGTACCAAAGCACTTTCCATACAAGAGAAAATTGATAACTTTATCAAAATTTAAAACTTTCTCTGAGAAATTCCCTGTTAAGAAAACAAGACAAAGTAGATATTGGAAAAAATATTTTCAAATTGCCTATCAGACAAAAAAGCCTGGTATTTAGACTCTCATAACTCAAGAGTAAAATAATAAACAATCCAGCTAGAAAATAGACAGAAGACATAACCAGACACTTTTGTCTATGCTCTGTTCAAGGAGAATATACAGATGGCACGTCATTCCATGAAAAGATGTTCAACATCATTAATTTTTAGGGAAATGCAAATTACAATACCAAGGAGATATCCTACACCACAATCAGAATGAGCAAAGAAAAAATAGTGACAACACCAAATGCTGGCAAAGATGTGAAGAAACTGGATTTTTCATACACTGTTGATGGGAGTGTAAAATTCTTCAGTTATTCCGGAAAATAATTTAGCAGTTTCTTTAAAAATTAAACCTCTAACTATTGCACAGTCCAGCCAATAGCATTCCTGGGCATTTTTCCCAGAAAGATGAAAATTCACGTTCACACAAAAACCTGTACTCAAGTATTCACAGCAGCTTCATTCATAGTAGCTGGAAACTGGAATCAGCCTGGGTATCTTTCAATTGGGGAATAAACAAACTGTAGCAAATACATTGCGTGGAATGCTACATGCAGCAATAAGAGGAAATGGACTATTTGTAGATGTAACAACTTGGATTTCCCCAGGCGAGTGTAGTCAGCATAGCACTCCCACATCAGGGTACCCACAGACCTTCACCAAAGTCCACTGTACTTTCTGCTAGCCCCCCTGGCACCACTCTGCCTCACCCCTGCTTCTTCACCTCCCCCTTTCCATCCTGATGTCTCGGATCTGTGCTCAGCTTTCAAGGGTGGGTTTTAATGAAACAAACTTTTAAAAGTGTAGATTAATGGTTGCCAGGATTTGGGGGTGAGGGAGAGGAAAGGCACTTTGGAGGGGGAGGTAGGAAGAAGGTGAGTGTGACTATAAAAGGGTAACTTTTAGTTTTTTTTAAAAAAGAGATCCTTATAGTATTTAGTATCATAATTATGGTAGATACATGAACACACCCAGGTGATAAAATATATAGTATTTCTTTCACACACACACACACGTACATACATACGAGTACAGTAAAACTAAGAACATCTGAATAGAACTGGCAAATTTTATTAATGTCAATATCCTGGTTATGGTATACCGTAATTATGCAAAAAGGTTTATTGGGGTAAACGGAATGGTGTATAAGGGATTTCAGTGTATAAAGGTATTATTCTTTATAATAATATAAAATATATTGATTTTATATTATTTTTAATAATATAAAAGTGTATTATTCTTTATAATGGCTTAGGAATTTATAATTATTTCAGTAAATATTTCAATTCAAAAAGTTAAAGTCGAGGCCTCCCCGGTGGCGCAGCGGTTGAGCACTGGGTTGTGAAGCTGCCCGCAGCCTCAGAAGCACCAGGTCGATCCCCGGCTGCTCCCCGGCCACCAGAGGAGGGTCCCACATGGCGCGCAGACCTCTCCTGCCGCCCGCTGCTCCCCTCAGCAGTGTACTTCGGTCCTTCTGCCTGCTCTGCTCCCCGCTCTGGCTCTGGTGAATTCTCTCACCCTCCCGCGCTTCTGACTGTACCCAGTGCATGTATAAACAAACAAACAAACAAACAAATAAATAAATCTTAAAAAAAAAAAACCAAAAAGTATAAGGCAGCTTTATGCCTTGAAGTTGGTAAATTTAGGATAATTAAAAAAAAGTTAGTTACAGAAGCTGAGTGACAGGCATGGAATATTGGTCTAATTTCAGAAGCTGACAGGGATGGAATAAAATAACTTGAGATAATTTTATTTAGATGATCCATCCATAAAGGATTCCTAGAAGCAATTAGGGTACTCTGTATAGCTCATCACTCTACCCACACTTTAGGGGATTTCACACCCTCCTAATAGTGTTCTTTGTTGTCTGATAGAGATTTAACCAAGTATTAGAAAACTGGTAGATAAAATTCCTAATGTCAGTTATTGACAATTTTGAGGTATTTTTGAATAAAAACCAAAGTAGAAGTTCAAGTTCTTCCAAAATATTTCAAATTATATTTTAACGAGTTTCTCATTTTATCCATTCAACATAAAATTTAGAAATTTTATGTTCTCAAAAATATACTTTTTTTTTTTTTAGGAGTTCCCTTGCTGCTTTATTTAAGGGCTTGTGACACACAGTCGTCCATGACCCAGTCCCTCCCTCCTCTACAAAGCAACTAAAATGAACAGGGCTACCCTGTGAGGGAGCTCACAGGACTGTGGCTTTGAACCCTAGGCCACAGGCCTTGGAAGTATGGAAATGAAGGCGGGCAGTCCAGTTCAAATGGACCAGTTGCTGGGGAGGTGGGCAGTCTGCTGGACTTGCCCTTTCTAGAATCTCAGGACAAGGCCCCCAGGAGCCAGGGACTACAGGAAGGAGCATGTAAAAGGATTTTGGAGCCAAGGGAGGCAGTTCAGGCCCCTGGGGCCCAGTAACCCCTCAGCTCCATTCCATGCCCACAAGCAAAACCCCAAAGCCATACCTGCAGCCATACACATTCACACCCACTCTACACACATACAGAGGCTGCAACAGTCCTGGACCCACACCATGGACCTTGGAATGTCTCTGGGTTGGTACCCTTTGGGTGGGTCCCTGATAGGTGGGGCTGCATAGTGTGGGAGGGTCTTCTTTGTTGTTACTGATTGGCTGCCTCGCAGGCATCTATCCAATCACTGTATACATCCACTGGTTCTGACAGGTAAGTGATGGGTGTCTGGAATTCCTCTAGGCACACAGTACAAGAGATGACTCTGGTGTTTCGGGCACGATCCATTTTTACATCACAAGACTTCTCGTGGTTGCAGAAGGGGCAGGTGAACTGGGTCTCCAGGGTACCAGTCATCTTTTTCTTGGGAGGTGGCTTCCGTTTTGATTTTCTGCGTCCCATATCTATAGGAGAGTGAACCTGCACTCTTCTTTCCTTGTTGCGACGGCCTCAAAAATATACTTTTCAATGAAAATATAAATTATAAGAAGAACATAGCCATATGCTATAGCTGTTTTCCATTTCTTTGTGCTGAACCACATCATGATGTAAGTTCTCTACGCAGCCAGCTTTATCCTTTTTATAACAATTAAGGTTTTGGTGAAGAATGTACAATAGAAATCATTCCAAGGTAATCAAAATGTCACTGGTCTACTTTCAAGAGTCTTCTTAAAAGCAAATTTTAAGCATGAATTTTTGACGTGATGATTTGTATCATATATCTTTTTTCCTACTATGCCCCTTAATGTTGATTGGAATAGAGGTGAAGGGAGATAGATTAAAATATCAATTTGTGCTAACCTTTTTTGTTTTCCCTCTAGAAGATGAATATATAGTACTACTCAGACCACAAATAGATAATCTTATGATAACATGCCTAATGGTTTGAGATGTCGATACTGTTTTTATCAGTGTGTGGTAATATGATTTCCATTTGGGCTAGGTTCTGAGGTTCTGCTCTTGTCCACCCCTTGTTCACTTATCTAAGGAGTTAAGTCTAATATGGGGTAGGTCTGAGGTAGCAGTAAGGATCTTAAAACAACAATAACAAATTAATGTATAAGAATGCAGTGGAGTTAATTCAAACCAATAAGCAGATCAGAAATTACATGCCTAAAAGCCCTTCAATTTGGAAATGGTCTGAGTCAGCCAGAATTCCCTTGGCACTCCCACCTCCAAGAGTCAGTGGAAACCAGATCAATTCTCAGAAGCATGTAGGCATTGGCGCGGTGGGCATGTTGCCAATACAGTCTCTCCATGGTGATGATCTTGTTCTAACATCAACCATAAGAGAACTGTCAGCTGAGGAAAGACAAAGTAAATGCATTAATATCCCAAACACAGAAATCTTTGTTAATATTTTAAAAATACATATTAATATTAGATATTTTGTATTTGGTACTAATTTTACAGGCATTGTAAATTCTATTACTATTCTGACTTTAAATATTTGTATTACCTGTAAATCTTTCCAACATATACTCCACAGCCTTTACACTCTTGAGAGCTAATTAAATTAGTATTAAATGGTATCCTGGACATCAGAGAACAATTTTACTAGTAGGAAAATTAAACAAGGACTTTATTTTTTTTATTTTTGCTTATAGGAAAAGGGACATTATTATAGGAAGGAGTATTTGGTGATCCTGAACTGATAAAGAGTAAAGGAACAAAATCTAATTTTTTTTTAGAACATATATTAATAAGAAATATTTTATTATGGTAATAATGCAGGTAGAAAAAGTGCTGTGTTCAACAGTAAATTCTTAAATAATGAGGAACTTTGTAAGAAGGTTGATGTCACACTGGTAGCTTGAAATTCGTCATAATGGGAGTATTTATAATATGGAAAGTAGCAAATTCTAGGAATCATGATTCCCCTGCCCTCCTCAGAGAGGCAGTTATTAAACATTTACCAAAATACCATTTATACTGGTGATTTTGAGAGGAGGAACTGAAGATGGTTCCACCTACTTAAAAAATAACCTAACTAGTTTTCCACAAAAACAATAAATTCATAATGGTTAGTATCATTTGATCTTTACAATATTCTAGAAAAAATGTTTTATTATTATTCTTCTTTTCAGCTATGGTAATTGAGGCTAAATGGGTTTAGTATCTTGTCCAAGGTTACACACTATGGTACAACTAATAAACACGCTCCATATTTCTAATTTCAAAACATCTTCCAATATATGATGTTTCAGAAGGAAAGGTGCACTAAATTGGGCATAAGGCTAAGACAATTTGGATTGGGAAATCTGGTTTGAGAAGGGTGTAGAACATGAACTGCTATTCTAATAATGGGTGAAGTTGTCCTTAGCAACCAGGGAAAAAAATGATGGTACCAGGTAACCACATAGTGAATTGCTGAGGAGAAATTACACTATCAAAAGAAGGGCTATGCAAAAGCAGATGATTTTTTAAAAAGTCAATTTTGAATGTTAATTTAGCCCCAGGGAGTTGTATTCATTTCAGGCACTGCTTTAGACCTCTGTCAGGCAGTGCCCAAGAAAATAGAAACCTTTCTGGTATTTCTAACTTAGCAATTTAATAAAGGGATTTTTTTTTTAAAGGATAAGGTTTGGCGGATCAGATAGAGAAGATGATGTCTAGAAAGTAGTAATGGTAGGAAGCTGCTCTTACTGCTAACCTTGAAGATATATAGAGAGCTAACTTTGTTCAAGGGTTACTGGAGCAATTCATATCATTCCAGATAATTGTATGGTTTGTGTTAATTGTGGTGAGTTGGTTGGGGAACAGGAAAGGTGGCCACAGTGGTCAAAGAGGAAGTATCCTAGGGATTTTGTTCTAATGCAGAGACTCATGGTGAAGATGATTTGAACCAGAGTGATCTTGGAATTAGCTCAGTTTCTAGAAGTGTGGCTAAACTGGATTTAGTTTCAGAACACTCAGATCTTTAACTTGCAAAGATAGAGATATCTTTCGTTTCCTGTGCTTTGCTCCCATAATCTAATCTGAGAACATATGAGATTTTTCAAGATTTTTCAAGATCTGCTTCATAGTGATCTGGCAGTGTACAGTTTGAAAAAGAGCTGGAATTAAAGGTGAAAAAAATCCATTCACTTCACCAGAGATCAACAAAAATAAATTGAATAGGACACGGATCCAGCAGGTTTTTGGAGATAAAGATGGTTGAATTTGTTTGTTAATGAGTCAACGTAGAGAGAATGTCATTGAAAGTGTTTTGTGTGTGTGTGTGTGTGTGTGTGTGTGTGTGTGTGTGTGTTTGAAACAGAGTGATCTTGGAATAAACTCAGGCTCCAGAAGTGTGGTTAAAGTACAATTAGTTTCAGAACACTTAAGATATAAATCTGGTGGTAGTGATGGATGGATAACACAGAAAATTACATATTTATACGTAATATAAACTCTGTAACACATTACAAACATATGTTACCTAAGAATACATTTTACACACACAAATATACATACACACATTTACAATTCAGACTGCTACAAATTTAGAGTGACACCTTATGACTGACCTGCCCCATCGTGGGTCTTGCTCAGGCTGGCCCAGTAGTTTGGTGGCAGTCTCAGACCACATTAGAGAATACATAAAACATATAATCTACGTGCAGACAGCACAGAGACATATGGGAAACTCTTATTAGTGAGACCACATTCAAGAGATCATAAAGGTAGAAAATATGTTTGAGGCAAGACGAAGAGGATAAGAATTAGAACTCTGGTGGGACCGGAACATCTATACCATATTAGGTTATTTTGAAACACATTTTTTTTTCAGGAACAGGGATTTGTTAACCCACAACAAATTCATTCCTTATGCCTGAGCCCTGACAAAGATTTCAGCTCGTGCTCACATTGTTTACCTCATGCTCACATTTTTACCTCATGTCTTTGAGGTTATTAGAATCTCTGACTTTACTTACCTAACATATGAAAACTTACTATTAAGTGAAACAAGATGCAGAGAAGGGAAAAGTAAAAAGATAGTTATTTTTGGCACATTCATTTATTTCCAAGTTTTGGTTCTCTACCATCTTGTCCTTGTGACACTTAAGTCAGAGGGAATAATGATCTGCTTTAAGGGTGACTGACATGGCTTTTAGCAACAAGGAGCAGAATCTATAGGAAGTGGTAGCTTTCTTCTACTCTTCCGCAAGAAAATCACAACCCTTTGTGGGAAGGCAGCCTAGGTGGGTAGCATCCAATCTTCAGAAAAAAAGGGTGACTTCACCCTCAGCATGGTTTGAAATGACAGAGGGACTTGAAATCTTGATCTTTTGATATTTGACAACCTTCATTTTGCCTACTGAGAAACTTCTGGTTTTGCAAATGAAAAATGCTATGCCATAACCGCCCCCCCAACACACACACACACGGAGTAAAATACATTCTGAATCTAACACCTCACAGCCCCTCCATTTTCATGTCTCGGTTTCTAGCCACCATGTTGTACTTGCTGTCTTATAATAACCTCCTGACTGACTACCCTAATAATTTAATACCTTCAGTTCAGTCCAACGGATCTTCTTCAGATGTAAATCAGGTTTCTTTTATATTTACTTATAAAATGGACTTAACAAAAGTTGCTACTGACAGGAGTTATGAAATCATTAGCTAAGGTATGCACCAGGTAGACAGAAGGCACTCAATAAATGTTCATTGCTGCTATTATGATATTTATTCAACGTGTAATTAATTGACAGTTTGTACTTGCAATTTTTATCAATTACTAGTGACTCCAGTTCATATCACTTGGGTAAATCATTAATGCTTGCTAAGTAAACAAGTTCCTATTATTACACATTTATTAATACTACACATTTTGGAGCAATACAGAAATGGAGTGCACCTTGCATACAGAAATGTGGAAAGCACCTTCGTAAGTAGGCAAGTGGCTGCTTGGCCATTGCTTGTTTTGAATTTGGTCTTGTATTTTAAAACACTGCTCATTTTCTCTGAGAAAATTATCTGAATTTAATAACACATTTCTCTTGACTAGCACTTATGTAGATTTCCCAGCACCTCAGTTTTGGCAGCTCCCGAGGATGAGTGCATTTCTCCTGGAGGTGCCCTTCAGGAAACCCCAGTATGAAATTCAGGAGTGCTACATTTAGGTCAGACTAACCCAAATGTACTACTCTGCAAATCTGAGGGGGAAAAAAAACCCTATCAATTTTCACAGAATGTGCTAAAGAACCAGACAAACAGAAACTTAATTTTGGTCACATGTTTTCTATGCTGTTTGATAAACAAAGCAATCAATACAGTTTATGAAAATACTTATAACACAATAATATGAAAGGAGGAAATTAAGAATAAAACCAGATTATACCAGAGATGGTTCACCAATGTGCATGTCATAGGTATATGATCCACCGAGAAATCAGGTACAAAGTTGGTTCAAGACATCCTAGAAATCAGTACCAGAAGTAAATATAATAGTGAAGTAATCTATAACATCTGTAAGATGAAAAGCTGTTTGAAGGAAGTATAGCTCTTCCTTTTAAATCAAAGAAATTTGTTCTTTGGGTTCTCATGTTGAAGATATGATGTGATGGAGTAAAAGTCATCTTTGAAATGTATTCCTACTGTAGTTATTAGAATGAGTTTCATGGGGCTGTCTCTTATTATATCTCTCAGTATAAGCTGTGTCATAGCAGAAAGGAACAGTTTGGGAAAGCAAGATTAAGAAGGTGTGTTTTGGGGGCAGTGGGAAGATATAAAATAATGTAGGCTAAATATATCTGACTAAATTCTGGGATAAATGTGAGACTATCTGTAGAAATTGGACGACATATTTTTTGAAAGTCCTGCAAGTATATATTTTAAAGTGAATTTTTGTTAAGTATAATACGACAAGGCAGTTTAAAGTCATACTCTCAAGCCATGACCACTCTTGCTAATTAATGGCAGACCTACTAACAAGACTGACACCCTCTTATCAAAGCCAGGTCTAATGAGGACATGTTAGAATGCACACTAATGCCAAACAATGCACCTTCCTATTGAGTCCTCAAGGACCAACAGTTGAAGAGTTAAAACTGGCATATGGAATTGTAAGCAGCTAAGAGTTGATGTTTACTAAAAATAATTATTTATGTAAGTGTCTGAAAAGGTATCCATCCATTCACCTACCTACCCACCCATCCATCCCACCAAGCTAATTATATACTGCTTCTCTGGTTTAAAGAACCTCCCATTCTTTGGGACTTGACATTTGGAAAAGAGCTGATCTAGAAGTTTCTGACTACAGACCGAAGTAATTCTTTGATGCTGTTCCCCTGAGTATTTCAATCCTTGAAGCTGTGCTTATAAAAAGATCTTATGGTTTTCCTTCAGCTTGTCCTTCTCCAACCCCCCCTTTTTTTTTTTAAGATTCATTTATTTATTTATACAAGCACTGGGTACAGTCAGAAGCGTGGGAGGGTGAGAGAATTCACCAGAGCCAGAGCGGGGAACAGAACAGGCAGACTGATGAAGTACACTGCTGAGGGGAGCAGCGGGCACAGCAGGAGAGGTCTGCACACCATGTGGGACCCCCGCCCGGTGGCCGGGGATCGAACCGGTGCTGCAGAGGCTGTGGGCAGCTTTGTAGCCCAGCGCTCAACCACTGCACCATCAGGGGAGGACCCCTTCTCCAACACTTTTCCATACACATAGATTTGCAGTAGCTCTAATTCATCTTGGTATATGTGACTACTTAAGTCCCTCTTCCCCTCCCTTTTCTTCCTCCCTCTCTGTACTCCTCCCTACATCCTTTCCTTCTTTCTCTTTCTTATTTTGCTTAAACAGGTTCCATGTCAGGGAGGGGTATTGTAGTAAGTTATCTGATAGTATCTGATAGTATGTGCCAGCTCTCTTTATTTGGCTCTCCTATCACATCCTGAAAAGCAGCATAAATACATGGCCTTTGGGGTCAGACACACTTGTATTCAAATCCTAGTTCTGCCATTTATTAGCCAAGTGACCCAAACATTTTGCTTAAAGTCTTTCCCAGTTTTAGTTTTCACTTCTATGAAAAGGAAAAAATGTATCTACCTGATAATAAAAAGAACTTTCTAGAAAGTTCCCAAGAACTCTGTAGTTAGGCCCTCAATAGTAGTTACTTTCACTTATCTCATTCACTATTATGCAAGGCTTGTAGTTGATACTGATAAAATTATTCTAAGAGTCACATTTGTAAACATTGGGTCCCAATCTCAGCAACTAGGGTTAGACTTGACCTTTGAAAGAAAACAAAAAACCAAACTCCGTTTGACTTATAACTGTGGCAGGCAGACTAAGGTGTCCACATTCTAATACTTAGAACCTGTGAATGTATTATCTGATGAAACAAAAGGACCTTTACATTAACATTAATTTAAAGATTCTGAGACAGTTACCCTTAGTGAACTGAATGCATTCACAGAAGTGAATATAACTGGTTTAGAGGAGACTTAATGGTGGAAGCAGAATTTGGAGTGACATGATGGTGAACAAAGAGATGAGATATGGAACGCAAGACACCTCTAGAGGCTGGGAAACAAAAGGAAATGAATTCCCCTCAACGCCTCCGGAAGGAATACAGTCCTGCCAATATCTTAACTTTAGCTCAGTGAGAACACTTTGGACTTCTAATCTCTAGACCAATAAGGTAATACATTGGGATTGTTTTAAGTCACTTTGTTTATGATAATGTGTTATGCCAACAACAGGACACTAATACAGTGACATTTTGTTTCTTTTTTTGCAAAGGCTCTGCTATTTGTGGTATGGGGTTAACAGTACTCACAGCACCTGAGTTGGGCTTGTTTCTGGGACTTTTCAGTGGTCTGAGGTAAAAATATCCATATAAATACCTCTTCACGATGATTTTTCTTATCTCAGTTTGGGATTATGGGTTGTTCAGTCAGTCTCTTTTTTCATCTATATTAATATCAGAGATGGTAGGATTAGGCTCCAGCATAATTACTCACTGTGCTTTATCCCACATTGACACATATAATGTCTCAGAAAAATGATATTACTACTACCACTAACAATGTGGATACTGGAAAGTGAAAAACAAAAAACAAACCTGTTTTTGCAAATGTTTTCCATTAGATCTCATTAACGATACATGGTCAAAAATTCTCTGACTATACATGCAGGATAAAATCATTGTTCTTTCCCTGTTAAACATCATGCTAATATCTGTCAGTGACTATTTGTTTTTAGACTATTTTTAAACTACTGTTTTTACATGCTTTTTCAGCCTACTAAATTAGCATTTATTATAACAATCACATATAATGGATTTTTTTGATATCAAGGAAATGAACTCTAAAGTCAGCTTTCATTTTCCTTTTTGCAACCATGCAACCATGCTCTGTAGAGAGTCTGTGTAACACCACTGATGAATTTCAAATGAGAGCTTAATGTCTGGTTCAAAGTACGAGGAGGAAACTGAGGGCTGCAACTTTGTCTTATTGCCCAGATACTTGACAACTGTATTCTTTTTAATAGCCCAAGACCAGCACTAGGTTGACCAAGCAGCTTGTGAAAACAAGGGCTCCCCATCTCTCAGTACTCAAGTAGTTGTAGTAACTAGAGATAACAGAATTTATTCCTGGTGTCTCCAGGCAGCTGAAATGCAAAGCTTTGGCAGGTGTGGCCAGCTTTGTCAAAAAGGAGAATACAAGCCTGAACCCAGGCACCTTGCCAGTAACAATGAGATAGAGATTATATTTGAGATTACATTAGGGCAAAGACCAAGAAACGAAGTGGGACTGAACTCCAGCTTGAAATGCCAATGTTCCTGTGGATGCAGAGCCAAGGTTACATAAGGAAATGTTCCTGCTGACAGAGCCAGGTCACACAGGTCACACAGGTAGGAGACACAGTGGTGAGCTGAGCCAAAGAATGAAAGCCTGCTAACAACACTGGTCACTTGCAGTGAACACCCAGTGAGACACACGCGATGATACCTGGTCTGGGCAGAATCCCAAGTATTCCAAAGTCTGGGAAGAAGGGTCATTGCCACCGTCAGATGACTGGACCTGTATGGCCAGGGACTGCTTTTGGGATGGAGGACCATTCTAACTGTTTTCGATTCTATATCTTTCTGCTTGAAATTCACATCTAAGGAGGGAGCATCCAATTGATATTGTTTAGGCAATATGCCCCTTTACTTCTCTCCCACCTCAAACACACATATAGGAAGACAGAATCCCTCATCACTGAGTATAACAGGTTCGATAAAATTCATCAAAACAAAATCTGAGTGCTATCAGGTAACATGCACAGCTGCTGGACAGCCAATATACTGTAACTGTCCAAATATCCTTGGTAAAATCAAGAAAAATAGAGCCTGGCACAAACTTAAATACTGTTTTGCCTTAGGACCATAAATCTATTTCCATAAACTCTGGACTTTTACAGCTAGGGAAAGCGTGGGAACTGGTATTTTTAACTTGAGGTTTCGATTCATGTTGGATTAGAAAATGCAGGTTCCTAGGGGTCATATGTCAAAACAAACATATATTTAGTGCTTAGTATATGCCAGACACTGTGATAAGTGCATTACAGATGTATCATCATATTTAATCTTCCTGATAATGATATGATGTAGGTATTACTGACTCATATTACAGATGAGTCAACTGAAGTTCACACTACTTGAATTGTACAAGGAATGAAAATAGAAGGAAACCAAAAATTGGTATAATCCTAATTATAGGAAAAGTAGAATGAGAACTAAATGGAAGTGAGGAGTGTAACTAAGGTATCCTCATGCATCAATATTAACCTTGGTTGACACAGTGATCTTGTTCACTCAGATGTAGCATCAATACTATTAATAGGTACAGGTGGGAGGATGAAGACATGTCAGGAATTTAGCAGTACTGGTTGGCGAGGAGAGGGATGAAGTTAAGACTGTGCGTGACCAAACATGACACAGACTAAAGAAACATAATTAGACACTGATGCTGCCCCTGCTCACTGTCCAAAGGGCAAATGAAGTTCAGACATGGCTTCGACAAGCTTTGGCACTAATGTAGTCCTGTACAGGATATGTTAATCTAATAAGCTTAGTCAGTGGATGACAGTTGAAGATGCTTAGTAGGTTGAGATACTCTTTAAGAGCAAGATGCTAAAAAGGGACCTAGGGTCTAGCTAGTACTGGGATTAGGGGAAAAAGTATATGTCCTCTCCACTGTGGGTGAGGTTCTGCTCTTTTAAAAAGGGAGAAGAAGAGGGCTTCCCTGGTGGCGCAGGGGGTTAAGCTCAGCACTTTGCAGCTGTCTGCAGCCTCTGCAGCATGTGTTCAATTCCTGGCCTACCAGGGAGCTACTCACATGGCACAGCAGACCTCTCCTGTCTCGCCCGCTGCTCCCCTCAGCAGCGTATTTCAGTCAGTCTGCCTGTTCTGCTCCCCACTCTGTCTCTGGTGGGTCCTCTCAGGCTCCCTCACTCCTGGCCTGTACCCCAGTTCTTGTATGCATAAATAAATAAATCTTTTAAAAAAAAGAGAGAAGAGAAAGAGAGAAGGTGGGGAGAGAAGACCTCACATGCATGTAGCATGGCAAAGGACATATAAACACACAGGGAGAAGGCAGCTGGCCTCTAAAAACCAGGAAGGTAAGTCTCACTAGAACTCCAACATGTTGGTAATTTTATTAAATATTACTGGATTATCATCATAAAATTATTATTGTAAAGATTTATTATATATTATAAAGATTATAAAAAATAATGATCTCAGAAATTTCCTTTTATAAAATACTTAAACTTATTCTTCTATCATACTCATGTCACAATTTGAAGGGAAGGTTGCTAAGTGACAGCTTTCTCTAAACCTCATCTACCTGCTTTGTGTAACTGGCTTGCTCCCTCCCCTGGACTGCTGGTCCCTCCCTTGGACTGTTGTCTTAACTGGGGAAGAGGTTATTTTCCTGGTGCTAGTAAAATATGTTGCCCTGGTCTCAGGCTCTGACTATTGTTATGTGTCTCATTTTGGGTATTTGCTGTCTCTACTTGAACATTTACTTTCTGTTAATTATATCATTTTATAAGGTAGTTTACCTTAAATGACCCCAAAAGGAAGGAGGACTGAGTTCCAGCCTAGAATTCCAATGTTCCTAAAAAAGGATAGTGAAAAGGAAAATGAAATGATTTTGAAATTATTAATGAAAAAATGAAAAAAAAAAAGAAAAGGAAAAAAAAGTACAGTTTGGTGATGCCTCAGGCTTTATCCCAGATCAGCCAGTGAATCACCATGGTACAGCTAGCACTACAATTAAAAAAAAAAAAATTTGTGGAACAAGAAAACAAACGTTGTCTCATTTGATTTTGAAAAGATTTTGTAAGTATTTCTTTTTTTTTTGTTAATGGGTTAGAACAGTTTTATTTCACATTTTGATCAGAAATGGATTTGCTACTTCATCTAGGAAAAATTACAAGAATAGGTAGCTACCATCTGGAAAGAATTACTGTAGGCTAGAATTATTTTTTTAAAGAAATATTTGTTTGCAAGCAACAAAGATATTAAAAAAACTTAACAACAAATGAATCCATGATTGACAATAGATCTAATGAAGTTAACATGATAGACAGAGGTTTACACTGACATGTTTTTTTAAAACTCATGAAAATCCAGAACAAAAAAAAATCTTTTGTACTATTCATTCTGCTCCATTGTTAGGCCTTTCCAAATGGCATTTTTTTGGTTGATTGGTGATGGCTGCTTTGTAAAATATATACTTTTTAAAAAGATTTATTTATTTATACAAGAACCAGGGTACAGACCAGATGCACGGGAGGGTGAGAATATTCACCAGAGACAGAGTGGGGAACAGAACAGGCAGACTGACGAAATACACTGCTGAGCGGAGCAGTGGGCGAGACAGGAGAGGTCTGCTTTGCCATGTGGGATTCTCGCTGGCTGGCCGCCCGGGGTTGGAATCCACACTGCAGAGGCTGAGGACAGCTTCACAGTGCGGCGTTCAACCGCCTATGCCACCAGGGAGTCCCTACTTTGTAAAATACTAATCTCACAATTTTAATTTTGCATCTTATATTAATAGGTTATCATATCTCAATATAATGGGGAAGTCAATTAACCTCATTCCTAACAGTGAAAAAATAATAGCTGCCATATTACTTTGTAGAGTTGTCAGAATCATATCCACATGTAATATAAACTGAGTTAGTATAAGTGCTGATTATTACATTGTTAGTTGGAAAGTATCTGACTGTATTAAACTCAGCTCCACAAAGTTGATACACTGTACTAACAAAAGTAAGGTGTTGGATTAATCTTTGATGCTTATTTGTATTTGGGGTGGATTTCTTGATTAATTTGTATAAAAGTAGTTTGGCTTTATAGTGTCTTTTAGTACACTATAAAGACACTTTATAGTGTCTTTATAGTGTTTAATAGTACAAACAAAGAATTGGGGAAAAATTACCAAAGCAAAAATTTTCATCTTAGGGACATTAATCCTTCATGCCACACTTTAAACTTGCATTTATCATTTTTTTTCTTTTCAAGAGCTACCATGCTCTGGTGAAGAAGAATGGTAGGTATACTTTGTGGGAAGTAGAGTTGGCCAGTTTCCCTTTTCTGCAAGCAGTGAGGATTCAAATGGAAATTCAAAAGCCTGAGTCCTATACTCTCCACTTTGTGCTTTTGTGTGTCTATGGGGCAGGAGGGTGCTGGGTAGCAGCAAAACATGCAGAGGGGTGGGAGGAAGAGCAGTACTAACAGAAGAATCAAATTATATAAGGGATAATGGGGCAGTTACACTGTCAGCTATGAAATAAAAGCACCCTATCCCCTTCTCTCTTCAAGTCATTTTTAACTAACTTTTCATCCCCCATTTTTATAGAAATATATAGAAAATATAGAAATATAAAAAAATATATTTTATAGGAAGCTTTGGTTATTCTTTTATCATGTTTTTCATAGTAATCATTACAGGTTGTGTGCTTAAACATTGGAATAAATATTTACTTATAGAGATACAAATAAGAGTAATAAAGTTCTGGTTAATAAAACAATGTGAGTCACAACTTTGGAAAACATAATGAAAAATAAAAAGAAAACAGATATCTGGATTGACTATACTTGGAAACATGGGTGGACACAAAAAATTAAATTGCATTTGGTATACAATAAAGCAGGAAAAAACTGTGATTTATCTGCTTATGTAGAGTCCTTATGTTACAAAATGGTTTTGGTGGAGATGCTTGTAGTTTGATTTTTCCTTCTGTAAGTAACCTGTTTTCATATTACCATTTTTTTCTTACATGTCAGTAGAATATAAAAAATTCTGCCTCCCTAGGTTACTTGCCAATTTTAATCTATATGACCTTCTAGGCCAAAGTTTAACAATGATTTTTTTTTTTTTTTGCTTAAGTGTTTAAAAATGTAAACAGTTATTGCCACCTACACCTCTTTCGAAATAAAATTTGATCATCTATTTATACATTTGCATTTCTGAATCACCACAACTTTGAGGGATGGGTTGGAGTTGTTCTTTATCTAACATGAGCTTTTAGAGGCAGAGAGTTTAAAATAGTTTGCTGGTTGTTGTGGACAGTATTTCGAGTTCCCTGTACTGCAGACATTTTCATTCAATGAGACAGGATTGACATTGTTTCTTTTCTAGCATTGGGTCTTGGGATAGATCAGGTATATATCATTTGACATGATTTCCAGGTCTGAGCATGAGTCTAAACGATGATAGCATGGCAAACACAGAAGCAATGTTCTTATTAATACAAATCTTCCAAGATTTGTGATACCGGTCACTTCTTGACTTCCAGTTTAGAAAAAACGGTTAGGACAGGGGTTTAAAAAAAAATAGCACCGTTGTAATACAAACAAAACAAAACAAAACAAAACAAAACAAAACAACAACAACAAAAAAACAAAAGCAAAAAAAACCAAAAAACAAAAAAACTCAAAACAAGAATGGTCTCTTTCCTTACGTACTACCCCTTTAAAAGTTATACATTAACCCTACCCATCAGTGTGGTAAGGTAGGGAGCGGGAAAGACTAAAATCGTGGATTATTTTAAAGCGCATTGGTTTCTTTGGGGCCTTTCCTTTGGAGTTGGGGGGAGAGATAAACTTATTGACAGTGTTCAAAAAATATAAAAATGCTCCCGAAGTGACTGAAACAGTGTCAGGGTATGACTTTTTCTTTTGAAAGCTCTTTACCCGTAAGAAATATTAAGAATAAAATTTAAAGAAATTATAGTTTGAATCCTCTAGTGTTTTCGTGGTGGATCGATTTACACAGAAGTCTCCCAGAGGGAAGCCCCTTCACCCCAGTTAACCAATTTACAGAGGAGAAGAGTGTAATTTGTCTTTGCTCTATAGGACAGGAAAGTGGAGACAGAAAACCCTGGTAACCAGCTTGTGGTCTACAACTTCGTGGCTTGAGCGACGTTTAGTCTCTCGGCAGTTCAGGATGCTTCTTTGAAAACCTGAGCTAATAACGACCACTTTATACAGTTCTGGGCATTACCTGAGCTCACAAACGGAGTCCTCCACAGACAGCAGAGGCAAAGGTGTGCCAACCTCTGAACAGGTGAGTCCCTGACATAGCACTGAGGTTACAAAACGGTGTGCGGGCGTGCATGCGTGTGCATGCGTGTGCACGCGTGTGCATGCGTATCTAGAGAGCTCACCCCCATAGGCAGGGCCCTGAAATTATGTGGCACCCCGAGGGCTACGGTGTGCACAACTAGGAAAGCCCCAGGAAGCCGGGGCACCCTGGCTTGGCACCATGGCGCCCTTCAATTCACTGCTCGCTCAAACCACGGAGTTCTCAGCAGCACTCCAGCAGCAGGAGAGCTTTCCTTCCCGTTCTCTCCACAGCCCCCACCAAGCCCCTCCTGCCAGGGCCTCACCCTGAGGAACATCCCCGTACCCACAAATCCCGCACCGCCTCGCTCACGCTCCGCTTGCGCGGAGGCGCGGAAGAAGGCGTGGCCTGCCTTTTATAGTCCTCGGCGGCCAATGAGCGCGCCGCCTTCCTTCCGGTCGCCGCGTCAACCAATCCGCGGCGGCCGGGGCCAGCTTCGGCTCCGCTCGGCTCTTTTCGCTGATGCGGGCCGCCGG